>NC_060120.1:679573947-679875138 GCF_021461395.2 Schistocerca americana | reverse complement strand
TTCCCAACCTTACCTGTAACTGGGGTGAAAATTATAGGAGTTGCTGGTAAAAGAAGTCAAAATATTACTGAGGAAGTTTATTTAACTTTTGAAATTTCTAAACAATTAATTGCTCACTCTGTATTTGTCGTAGCCAACTTGAATGTGGCCAAAATTTTAGGTATAGATTGGCTGTGAAAATATAAAGCTATATTAGATTTTAAAGACTCTTCCTTAACCATCCATAAGGAGGCATGTGCTTTTAAAGTGAGGTTTTCTAATAATCAAGTACCCGAAAATTGCTACGAATCCGTACAGATTAAGTACACACAGACCATGAAACTATTAATAGATTCTAGTGATCTTGAACATGAAGTATTCTAATGTGATGCTAGTAATAGTATCGAAACCGAAGTGAAAGAAAAATTTTATTCTATGGATTGTCTATCCGAACGAGAAAAGGAAGAGTTGGGATCTTTATTGTTAGAATTTAGAGCCGTCTTCTCAGATGAACCGGGGAGAATCAAAGATTACGTTTTTAAACTTAAGATTAAAGATCAAAAACCATTCTCTAAGAAACCTTATCCTATTCCAGTACAGTTCAAAGAACCGGCTAGTAGAGAAATAAGTAAGATGCTAGAACAAAATTTATCGAACGATCATGTAGTGCTTTTAACAGTCCTTTGAGGGTAGTTAAGAAAGCTACTGGTGGGGTATGACTGGTTCTGGATGCTCGTGAACTAAACAAAATTATAGAGATGGAAAGAGACAGACCTATTTCTGTGGAGGACGTACTTCTTAAGATTGCTGGCTCTCGTTATATGAGTACAATGGATTTAACTGCCTACTACCATCAAGTAATACTCTAACCTCCCCACAAAAAAATAAAATAAAAATACTATTTCGTTAATGATTCTAATTTTTGTGTAACCTCACAAAAAATTGGTTCCCATTTAAAGTACCCACAAAATTCTTTTCTCATTTAATATAAGCTCGAAACAGAAAAATTCCTAATAATCAAGTACCCGAAAATTGCTACGAATCCTTACAGATTAAGTACACACAGACCATGAAACTATTAATAGATTCTAGTGATCTTGAACATGAAGTATTCTAATGTGATGCTAGTAATAGTATCGAAACCGAAGTGAAAGAAAAATTTTATTCTATGGATTGTCTATCCGAACGAGAAAAGGAAGAGTTGGGATCTTTATTGTTAGAATTTAGAGCCGTCTTCTCAGATGAACCGGGGAGAATCAAAGATTACGTTTTTAAACTTAAGATTAAAGATCAAAAACCATTCTCTAAGAAACCTTATCCTATTCCAGTACAGTTCAAAGAACCGGCTAGTAGAGAAATAAGTAAGATGCTAGAACAAAATTTATCGAACGATCATGTAGTGCTTTTAACAGTCCTTTGAGGGTAGTTAAGAAAGCTACTGGTGGGGTATGACTGGTTCTGGATGCTCGTGAACTAAACAAAATTATAGAGATGGAAAGAGACAGACCTATTTCTGTGGAGGACGTACTTCTTAAGATTGCTGGCTCTCGTTATATGAGTACAATGGATTTAACTGCCTACTACCATCAAGTAATACTCTAACCTCCCCACAAAAAAATAAAATAAAAATACTATTTCGTTAATGATTCTAATTTTTGTGTAACCTCACAAAAAATTGGTTCCCATTTAAAGTACCCACAAAATTCTTTTCTCATTTAATATAAGCTCGAAACAGAAAAATTCCTAAACCTCGTAATAAAAAAATAAATTCAGTAAACTGGTAAAATTTGGACGACAGCAGTGCTGCGTCTTGGTCCTGTAAGATCATTCTGAATAAAAAGCAAAAATTCTCACCTCGATAAAGTCGGCAACTATCTGCTCTTACAATAGCTCTTTTCCGGCACAGCTCTGTGCAATGCCGGCCTATACATTTGTTATTTATGAAAGGAAGCAAATGATTTTTCTTTTGCAACAATCGGAATGATCATGCATTAAAAATATATATATAAAATTCTTTAAATTGAAATGAATGCTTGTTGGAAATTAGACAAAGATTATTATTAGGACATTATTAAAAGATTTACGTGTGAGTTTACGTAATATTACTAGATATGCGCGAGGCTGCTTTTTTACCTTATACAATAATACTCAGGCTCCGGCATCGCTGCACCGCGACCGGCCCAGCCAACATGATACACCAGACAGGATTGACAAGCGCAGACAGGCGACTGCTCGCTAGCAACAACTTACTGCTACAGCTACACAGTTCGTACTGCAGTCAACACTGCTCTTTGGTCTCAGATTCTCTTATAGCTTACATATCGCAGGCAGCACATACCTCTTACACAACCCTCCACTGGAGGGGGGGGGGGGGGGCGAAAATTTGGCAGCGATGGTGAGTCAATTCGACTTGCCTTGAGCAACAAATTTTTCTGATATCTACTTAATTAACTAAGTTTACAGTCACAAAGTATATACATATATATATAAGTGCATAACATGAAATGAAATATAGTGCACATGCACTGAGTACAGAATATATCAAACCATGACAAAATGTATACGCAATGAGTACAAATCATATTAACAAATGACATAAAGGGCATACACACTGTAGTACAGAAGATATCAAGCAATGACAAAATGTACACGCAATGAGTACAAAACATATTAACAAATGATATAAAGTGCATATGCACTGTAGTATTTTTTTGTTACCATTGTACTAGAACTAGGATAGGAAAGGGAAGGATTGCATCATGGTTGTAGCACATTAGGTTGCACGTAGCTGCACTGAAAGTCCATATCTTTCTACAGAAGCACAACACCAAGTGAGACAATCTGAAGTTCTCTTCCATGAAGTATTAATCAGTGTAACCAAGACACTGAAATGTCGTATTAACATTCCATGTTATCATTCTGGTAGTACATTAGGTACACCAAACAGTGGAACCGTAGTAACATCTCCATTGTTCAAGGTGGTGGACACCATGATGTGTCAACACCACACTCATTCACCAACGTAGAATTAGTGCAGAAACCAAATATAGTGCTCCATGATCGTAAGGATAGACAGGACAAACGTATATTGCAGTAATTTCTGGTAATTAGGTCAGAAGGTGAAGGACATTAAGTCTCATGCTAGTCATCATTGAGAATTATACTAGTCTATCAACCAAGTTGACTAATTGTTGGCGCTCATCGCCGAGTTACTGAACACTTCTGTACTATGTATGAAGTATTACAGAATGATGTTCATAAATCATCTGATTACAGTGAACATTGGCACTCATTGACCAGTTACAAACCATTTTTATACATTATTTAAAAGTGATCATTCAAAGCAAGAGTTAACTAATGGCATACCATTTACATAATTCATCTAGTTATAGTAATCATTGGCACTCATTGGCCAGTTACAAACCATCAGAAGTCATCATTCAAAACAGGAGCTAATGAACGGCATAGTATTAATTCACCTAGTTATAGTAATCATTGGCACTCATTGGCCAGTTACAAACCATCAGTAGTCATCACTCAAAACAGGAGCTAATGAATGGCATAGTATTAACATAATTCACCTAGTTACAGTAATCATTGGCACTCATTGGCCAGTTACAAACCATCAGAAGTCATCATTCAAAACAGGAGCTAATGAGTGTAGCATCAAGTTACTGGTATTCATATATAATAGCATGTAGGTGACATAATATAACATTAAAATAAGAAACAGGGCATTCATTGGCCAGTTACTAAACATATAGCAAGTATTGAATAGTACAAAACATTTTTCATCATTCAAGTGAGATACGACATATTTAAAATATTTATTGGCACTCACTGGCCAGTTATAAAGTATTCCTATATATTTATAAAACCTTATTCAGTATTATTCAGAAGTTATCATTCAAAATGAGAGTTAATTATTTGCATAGCATTTATAGAGTATAGCAAAAATATTATTTACAGAAATTATTGGCATAGTATTTATGCCTTATTACAAAGCATTATTCAGTATTTCTTAGAACTCATCATTCAAGTGACATAGGACATATTGAAAATGTAACACACTGTAACTATTCCATTCAGTATTACTCAGAACTCTCTTAAGCTGGTAGCACTATTTGGGACTGGTAATACATTTTTTTTTTTTTTTTTTTTTTTGCTAGCAATGCATTGCGTTGGGATCGATAATTAATTGCTGGGGCATGAAAATATTTACTTTTGACGTATTGCTGCAAATGAGGATAGGTAACATCATTCGTCATGAGTCAGCTGTAGCAAGGTTATGAAACAAGTAGAGTATATGTGATCACATTCATGAATGACACACACAAATGGGTAAAAAAAAATGAAAGTACTAGAACAGGTTTAATGATTAACTGCTTATAGCATATTAATTTCGTGAATAGTTTCTCCTAGAAAAAATTAAAAAAATGGATTATTAAGCTGAAAGAAGAAACGCATATTATGCTGAAAAGTAGTGATCTTCGAATTAACAGGTGATGAAATGTGTACTCAATATATATGTACTCTAGCTGTCCTTTCCAAAACCTTCAGTCATTATACCATGCGACATAAGACATACTGTCAAAACGAACTGCAACAAATACTTAAATAACTCCATAGCATTTCTTAACTAACAGTAAATATATAAACTTCATCATTATTCCCATCTGCAAAGAAAAACTTAAAACTGGTGCATTTAGTGGCCATATAAAATTTATCACTATCATCACCTGTAACAAAAACTTCATTATTCATATCACCATAACTTCATTATTATCATCACCTGCAACGAAAAACTTCATTACTCATATTACCATATTCTTCATCACTATTCATCATCATTCATTATCATCTGCAAAAAGACACTTCCTTATTCATTATTCATATTACCATTTACTTCATACAACAATTCATAGTATAGAGTTCCTTATTTCTAGCGTATTTTATCACTAAAACTAAGATGTGTAGTTCTGTTTGACAGCCTGCATTAATCGCCTCGTATTCTGAAAGAAAAAAGTTAGTTAAGACTGCTATCATACGATGTGTATAGTATATTCATGTTAATGTTTGTTAATTCTGATCCATTTACTCTTCTTGACGAGGTATTGCATCTTTTATCATTCATTCCGAAGGTGAAATTCCCATTTCATAGTAATCCACTGTGGTTTGTGTCATTTATTTCTTTTACACGTTATTGCTTTCTGAAAATGATGAACAATGATTTATGTCTTGCATTTAAATCATATACCCATTAAATAAAAACTGGTTTCTAGTGATATAATTAAGCATACAGCGTAGCATGACGGAAAACGTAATATGTCAAAAACACAGACAGTGTGCAGGTGCAAAAATGTACACAGAGTATCATAATGTAGTAGCAAAAAAATGTAAAATAGTCACGATGTTGAGATATCATATGGCAAAAATGTCAAAGTCAACTGGTGTTTGTTATATCTTAAAGATTTCATAGTGCATACAAAGAAACAGGAAAACAATCATACATACATAAAAAATGGAAATGTGCACGGTTTGATATATAACGACAAGAAATGACTTTCTTTGTGTTCAGCTTGTATGTTGTGTAGTTGATAGAGGCGAGAGTTGAAGACTTTAATGGAGAGAGAATTTGATAAAATTAATATGTCACTAGATAGAATTGCATAATTGTTCATAAAATATGTAAGTTTATCTGGGAAAATGTGCACCGTCTGATGTGTAACGACAAGAAAAGCGACCTGCTAACCTTACCTTGCCGGGCACTTGCCAAGAAAAAATATGATAATCATCAGTAAGTGTTCATATAAATATAATTGTATCATTGGTCGTATAAAAGTCAGGAAAAGGCATTACAGTGTGATAAATCATAAAGTATGTTCATTCTATAATGGGTTTAATATTGGAGACATGGTGATTGCCATTACTTTTTCTGGTTCTCAGAGTTTCGACGTGTACTACATCGGGGTGAGGAATGCTGCGAATTCTATATGGACCTGCGTATAGAAGCTCAAATTTACTACATCTACTCTTTCCTCTGTTAGATAAATAGTGTGTACGCACTAATATCTTCTGTCCAATGTCAAAGCCACGGCGTGTACAAACCTGTTTTTGCTGTCTTCTCCGGCGCTCTGCGGCATGTTTGATGTTGTTCAGCGCAATGTCAATTATTTCATGGTGTCGTAGTCGACGAGATGCAGGAAAGGATACTTATTCTTTAATTGTGTTAGGTGGTTCAACATTTTTCAGTATAACAGTCGGAGATAGCATAGTAGATTCATTTGGTATCGAGTTAATTACATCCTGGATTGAGAGCATGTGTGTGTCCCAATCAATATGTCTTTTATAGCAGTATATTCTACACAGTTTACCAATTTCTTTCATTAATCGTTCACAAGGGTTCGAAGAAGCACGATACTTGGATAAATAGATTGGAGAAGTGTTTCTTGTTCGTAACATACGTGTCCATATAGCACATCGAAATTGTGGTCCATTGTCAGAAATTACTTTCAATACATGCCCTACATGAAATAAAAAATGTTTTACAAATGCTTTCGAAACAGATTTAGCAGTAGCTTTGCGTAATGGAGTGAAGGTAACAAATTTTGAAGTGAGTTCAACAGCGACAAAGATGTAGCAAAAACATTTATTAGTTCTGGGAATCGGACCAAAAATGTCTACAGCGGCCATGTGTCTCAATTTAACAGGTACAATGGGATGTAACGGAGGAATATGTGAAGTCGTGTCTGACTTAGCTTTCTGACAGATTTTACGTGACTCGTCGAATACGTTTTTCCATGTTGGTAAAATAGCAGTTCTGTCTCAGTATTAGAAAACATTTTCTGACTCCATAGTGTGCGTAACTTAAATGAGTATACCAAACTAATTTGTTAACAAGCTCGTCAGGAAAGCATAGTAACCAGTTGTTGCTGTCAGGGTGAGAGCGGCGAAACAGAATATTATTGCGTACAGTGTAATGGTTTCTAATGGTAACGTTATTCCTCTCTTGCCAAAGGTGTTTTATTTCTTTCCATACGTTGTCTTTACTCTGCTCTTGTGATATGTCTCGTAATGAAATCTTCAAATGCAACTTGTTGAATATACATGACGCTGAAATTTGCTTTGCAGAAGTTGATTGCGATGTCTTGCTGATTGTTGCTGAGAGAACGGGATTGTGCGTCTGCTACAATATTTTGTGTCCCGGGAATGTGAACAATTCTAAAATTGAATTCTTGTAAATAAAGTTTCCATCTGCTTAATCTGTCGTGTGTAAATTTACCGGAAAGTAAAAACTGTATAGCTCTATGATCTGTGTAAACGGTAGTGTGTCTTCCATAAAGAAAATGCCTAAATCTCGTAAATGCCCATACAGCACATAATGTTTCAAGTTCTGTAACAGAATAATTCGTTCAGCAGGTGACAGAATGCGACTCGCAAAGGCGATGTTTTTAATTACTGTAGTACCATCTTCTTCAATTTCCTGAAAAATGTGTTCGCCTAAAGCAGTATTAGAACTGTCGGCAGCAATGGAAAAACTTCTAGTAAGATCTGGATGTGATAAAAGTGGTGCATTCAACAAAGCTTCTTTCAGATTCACAAATTCAGAATGTGCTTGGCTATCCCAGGATCAAATAGTGTTTTTACCCGTCAATTGACATAATCTAGGGGTGTCTAAAGCAGAGTAATGAATAAATTTACGAGAAAAGTTAATTAAACCCAAAAAGCTGCATAGTTGTTTCTTCGTCGTAGGAACAGTAATGTCACGTAAAGCTTGAAGGTTTTCCGGGTCAGGCGCAATCCCTTCTGCTGAAACTACATGTGCAAGAAATTCTATAGAAGTTTTGCCAAAGTGCGATTTGCTAAGATTAACTGTGAGTCCTTGTGCACGTAAAGTTCATAACAGTTGTTCAAGAATCAGATTGTGTTCAGACCAGTAAGCTTCTGCAATAAGAATGTCGTCTACATACTTTGTGAATCTGTCTTTAAGTTCTGTCGGAAGTATACTATTCAAACCGCGAATAAATGCTGCTGAAGACATAGTTAAACCGAACGGTAATTTACAAAACTGAGAACAGTCACCAAAACTGAGAAAAGCTGTGTACTTTCTGCAGTTCGGATGGAGCTGAATTTGCCAAAATCCCGATTTCAAATCTAACGTGGAATAAATAGCAGTACCATGAAATTTCTGTAGAAGTTCTTCTAGTGTCTGTGGGCGATCTGTTTCATTAATAATAATGTCATTGATGTAACGAATCAAGTACGAGACGAAGTGAACCATCCTTTTTCTTAACAATATGGAGTGGGTTTACGTACGGACTAACTGCCGGTTCAATAATGCCTTGGTCAAGCATAGCTTGCAATTCTTTCTTAACTTGTTCTCTGTGAATATACGGAATGGGATAATGTTTGGCTTTAAATGTGTCGTGCTGTTTAACTTGAAATTCATACATAAAACCGGACATAGTACCAGGGACGTTGTCAAAAACTGGAGCTTGCTGTAAAAGAATTTTGTGTAGTTGCGTGCGTTCATCGTCTGTATTTGCACTGCTCTGTTTAACTTTATCAGAAATCATTTGTATAACGTCATAGTCGGCTTCGTCTGGAGTATTATAGTTGTGTACGTACGTATCTGTGAACAATGTGGAATGACAGTCTATGTTACGTGATGCGGAAATGACCTCTGTACGATTAATTGTTTGTTCTTCTACAGATAAAGAGTGCTGAAATTCTAAAGCCAGTTGTACATTTTCATCCTTTAACATTAAATAGGAGTTTTCAAAGTCAATAATTGCGTCGTGTTGTACCAGAAAATTCGTACCTAAAATAACGTCTGTTGTCAATAAGGGAACAATCCAAAAATTTGAGTGAAATGCATGACCCGCAATACAAAATGATAAATGTGTCTGTAATTTTACATCTACTCCTTTACCAGATACTGCTCCCTTTACTTTAGTTTTGTCTAATGGTAACGTAGGATAGGTATTCTCTTTGTTACATTCGTTGAAAGTTTCCTCATTTATAACTGACATAGGTGATCCAGAATCGATTACTGCTGAAAATTTGGATGATCCAATCTTTTCCTCAATGACAGGGTGGGAAATGGTTTTTTGAATAACTGGTCTTTCCTGCAAGAGAGTGTCTCGGATGTCGTCAAAAGTAATAACATTTTCGTGAACGAGATTCTGCGTGTCAAAAGTATTGCTTGCGTTGCTGGAAGATGCAACCTGTACTATATCTAGTCAAATTCTATCTGACGTGCTATCATTTGCGGGAGGATGCTGTGGCATTTCCACTATTTGTACTGTTGTGTCATTTCTTCCTGACGTATTACCTTCGGGATGATATCTACTGTCTGATTCATTCACGATAATATGTTGTTGCGGATGATTTTGCTGCTGATAAGACCGACTGTTATTAAACGTACGCTGAAAATTGTGACCATTATTTTTACGTCTGTCATCATAGTCATTGCCATATGGCGCGTTGCAATAGGAATTGAAATGACGTGTTTTCTGTACGTACTGATTTCCTTGTTGCTGTGCGTTACTATTTGTTGGAGCTGAGTCTATACGTGCACACGGCGAAACATTAAAGCTTTGTTGACCCTGCAGACTGCATTGTTAGTTAGGTATGCTAACTGGCTGCTTTTGATGCTGTTGTTGAGAAAAACCTCTATTGTTAGCAAAATGCGGTTCCTGTTGCTGATAATTTTGACGATACTGATAATTAAAATTTTGTCTGTTATTAAAATTACGCTGGTAGTTGTCATTTCGAGAGTGTCTAAAGAAAACTGTCACTTTCGGTAAAACTTGTCGTATCAGGTTTTCTTTACTCATCCTTAATCCTAGATAGATCGATAGTTGAAGAGCTGTTTTGATAGATATAAAGGATAGTAAAAGAGAAGGCAGCAGTGCAGAAAACTAAAGATGAAATAGCACTATTACGGCTTGGGGCCCTGTGCACGCTACGGCACATATTCATCGAAGTGTAATGAATCCCCTGACGTCAGTTACGCGCTACAAATAAATTTTAGTTTCTGCGTTACAGGCAATGGCAGTGAAAATTCAAAAGCAAGTTGTTGTATCCAATCCAATTCTAGTTTTCTGCGTTCTGTCATTTTTAAATACTTTAAATTTTCTCACGGATAGAAAGAGCTTGTAATCAAAATTATTGTCTCTGTACGTCTGAACAGGTTCAGGATTGTATGAGAATCTATTTGTCTGTGACTGTTTGGAATCTAACTCACATACTCTCTGTAAATTACCTAAATTATTCTGGCTGTGTGAGTCTGACAAATGTTCGCAAAGTGGCGTATGCTGTGATGTGTTAAAGGCTGAAACATTTTTCATTTCTGTCACTTCTTGCTGTAAAGTTGACAATTTTCTACATAATGTATTATTGGACGCACCTATCTCACTGAGTGTCTGCTGTAAATTTTGGAATTCAGGTGTTCGATTAAACGAAATCGGTAAAGTATCGTCTGGTTTGGTGTCATTATTACTTTCGATAACGTCGATACGACTGGCCAATTCATCATATTTTTTAGTCAGTGTTTTTACCTGACCATCCTTTTTATTATCACAAGCACTAATTTGTTTTTGTATTTTACGTATGGTTTCGTTCAATTTTTTAACGCCTGCTTTGATGGCATTGGGATCCTGTATTAGTTCCAACTTTTCAAGTCTGTTGGTCATTGTCTGAAACTCTAATGTGTGTGTGTCTGTTTTTGATTTAAGATCGGAAATTTCATCACGCAATTCGGTGTTCAACTGTTTGATAGCATTAATTTCGTCTGATACTGTAGCAATATTGTTGTCTACGTATGTTTTTGCTTTCGTAAAAAATTTACGTTTATCTTCCTGTCTCTGTGCAGTAATTGTTTCCATGACTTGTTGCTTTACTTTATTCTGTTCCTGTATAAATTTACGGTAACGCGTTTCACTGTTTTGTAGGTGATGATTAAAACGTTCGTCAATTTGGCTATTGTGTTGGTCAAATTTCGCGTCTTCTTTCGCATCCAGTGTACGTGAAAGTTCTGCTGACATTGGTTTAAACTCGTCGCGTAACCGTGTTGCGTTTTCAGAGCATTGTTTAGCGACTGCACTAATTTCATCTCTAAGTATTTTAGTTGTGGCTGCATGTGTATTATTTAACTCTTGTGCCACAGATCTAATTTTTTCACTACTGTTCCTAGCACAAGTCTTAATCTCCTCACGCATTTGTTCTTTAGTATCATGACATTGCAAGGCAACGGCTGCAATCTGTTCATTAATCTGTTTGACGTTCTCATTAATTTGTTCGATCGACCTGTCTTGTTTTTCATTTAGTTGTTTGAGATTTTCATTATTTTCATTAATTTGTTGTTTGAGATTTTCACTATTTTCATTAATTTGTTGTTTGAGATTTTCACTAAGTTGTTTGTGATTGTTGTCTTGTTCTTTCTTCGACTGTTTGAAATTTTCATTAAGTTGTAGCATTAGCCAAAAATAGCTACTGTATTCTCTGTGCTGTGTGATGCTGTATCTGCTTTTGTCGCGTTTTGTGTAACCATTTGGTCATTCTCTGATTCTTGAACAGGTTCGCCAATTGGATGAGCATTATTAGTTACTACCTCGGAATCAAATAAATCTGACGTATTTTGAGTACACTGTTCATTTTCGTTAGAAACATTTATCTGTTCGCTACGTAAATTTTGCAAATCGGGTGTGTCAAGCTGGGCAGCGTTCATTGTAATGGACGTGCCTTGTCATCATTTGCCGTTAAATTAAGTGTGGACACTATTGAATTTGTTTGCTCATCATTAGCATTAAAATCATTACTAGTAATCGGTACGCACTGATTGTCTGTATTTAGACGATTATCACTATTACACTGTGTGTCGCAATTATTATCGTTCAAATTATCTGAGTCGGCTATTTCACTCACTGCTTCACTCACTTACTGCTACAGCTACACAGTTCGTACTGCAGTCAACACTGCTCTTTGGTCTCAGATTCTCTTATAGCTTACATATCGCAGGCAGCACATACCTCTTACAATATTACACCCGGATTCACGGCAGTATACGGCTTTTCTTTTTGAAGGCAGATCATATCAGTTCCAAGTTGTACCTTTTTGACTTAATATATCAGTGTCAACTTTCATTAGGGCATTATATTCTGCTTTGGGTCAGCAATCATTACAAAAGATTATTTTATATGTAGATGATATTTTGGTAGCCACTAAAACGTGGGAAGAACACGTAACGATATTACGGGAGTTGTTTGACCTTTTCATTGACAGAGAAACTACTTTAAAATTATCTAAGTCTTACTTTGGAAAGGAGGAAGTGAGATTTTTGGGGCATATAGTGGACAGTAAAGGTATTAGACCAGACCTGGCACGTATTGAAGCTATTGCTCAATGCCCGAGTCCTAGAAATCGGAAACAACTGAAATCATTCTTAGAAATGGTAGGATTTCTGAGAAGATTTCTTCCAGTGCGGGATATTGTTAATCCTAAATTACTGGATTTATTAAAAGAGAAATCAGTATGGCTCTGGGGAAGAGAGGTAGAGGAAGTTTTTAATAAGATAATAGGAGCGTTAACAGAAGCTAAAATGTTATACCATCCAGATTTCAATCAGGACTTTTGTATGTGTACGGATGCCTCTGATTATGGTGTATCTTGCGTAATATTCCAAGGTGATCTGACCAATGAAAAGGGCTTATATCAGCCTATTGGATTCGCTAGTAGAACTTTAAATAAACATGGAAGAAATTATTTTGTAACCGAGAAGGAAGCTCTCGCAGTGGTATGGGGTTTTCAAAGATTTAGAGGATTATTAATGGGAAGAAAAACAATTGTATATACTGATCATCAGGCTTTAACCTTTTTGAACAATTGTCGGTCACTTCACCGTAGATTATTACGTTGGGTATTATGCTTGCAAGAATTTCAGTAGCAAATTGGGTATATAAAAGGATCTCAAAATGTAGTTTCGGATGCTTTGTCGAGACTTCCAGTAGGAATGGAGAATATTAACATTGTAGAAGAACCAGGAACAAATTACCATGTTTATTTCCTTTTAACTCAGGAGAACGAACGTAAGGTTAAACGGATGGTAACTGCTATTAGATGCAATCAAAGAAATGACGATCAATATAGGGACCTTATACAAAACCTTAAAAATGGGGACGAAACAGTCAACACTCGGGGTGCGTGGTTATATTTCAACGACTTGTTGTATAGGAAAGCACAGAGGGATCACCAGAGATGGAAAATCTGCATTCCGAAAACTGTTGTGTACCAATTAATTACTTATGTTCATGAAGGTTACAGGCATTTTGGACTTCATAAATGTATTAAACATCTAACGAAGTATTATTATTTCAAAAATATGTCCCGTATTGTGAGAAGTATTATTAGGACTTGTGAAACCTGTCAAAAGGTTAAAGTTAATGACAAATCCAAGCGTTATAAATTATATGCTGTAATTCCTCGAGGTCTGTGGGATCTACTGTCACTAGATTTTTTCGGCCCTCTGCCTCGTAGTTCAGGAGGATTTACTTACGTGTTTGTTGTAATGGAATGTTGGTCCAAACATGTAAAGCTATATAATTTGAAACGAGCGAATACAGCAAGCGCTATTCGCTGCCTTACTCGGAATTACTTTGTTGACTGGGGCATTCCTAAACGACTTATGTCTGACAACGGTAGTGCCTTTATCAGTCAAAAGTTTCAAGATATGATAAAACAATATGGAATCAAACATATCTTAATTTCGAGATATCACCCTCAAAGTAATTTAGTAGAAAGAGTCATGAAAGAATTAGGACGATTATGTAGAACCTATTGTGCATATAAACATACTCGGTAGGCCAGACTAACGCCTGAATTCGAAAAGATATTAAATGAATTGCCCCCTCTAACGACGGGATTATCACCTATAGAAATTTTAGGAAAACGAATCATAGGTGAGCCTTTACTAGCTGCTCTACCTTGGCCACCAGTAAATGAGATCCAACGATGCATTCCAAACGAAAAAATTCGCGAACAGATTGTTAAAAATGCTGAACGGAGAATTAAAAGATATAATCAAAAGGCTATAGAACCCTCATTTGTGGTAGGAGATCTTGTATTAGTACGATCTCATCCTAAAAGTCCGAAGATCAATAAGGAATGTAGAAAATTCTTCTTTATCTTTGAAGGTCCATAAGTTGTACATAAGATTGTACATCCCAAAGCGTTACTTCTTATGGAACCTTCATCAGGTGTAATTAAAGGATTATATAGTCTCGAGCAAATTAAACCCTTTTTTCCTAAATAAGTTAATATTTAGTATATGTTACATATGGACGAACGTTCATAGGTTATTCATGTGAAGTTTTTCGTGATAGTTACGTGTTATTTTAAAGAAATGACAGGAAGTTTAAACGAGTATTCTACAATACTCTACCGGTACTTCAAAAAGGGAAAGATAACTAAAAGGGAATTTATATGGAAGAAAGTTTTGTTATTAGGTCAGAAGGAATATGGTATATATTATATTTACTCGGATAGTAGGAACCAAAGGGGACGGTTATTAATTTTAGGGACCATGGGCGTCCAGAGCTATATGGCTCACGAGAAAATAGCAGAGTGCCTTTAATAGAGATTTGTAATAGTGTTAATGTAGAACACACCAAACGGGGCTCTCTCGCTAGCTTATCCTAAATAAATTGCCATTACCCAACAAAGTGTCCGAAGGTACAGAAAGCCACGCCGAGATTCTAAAGAAAGTTTTGCTTTATTTCTTCTTGAACTCAGGCATAAATAAAGCATTAGGGAAAAGAACGACGTATAGTAAATTGTACTATTAGTTACTGTGAGAAACTTATTAGTAACATACATCTTAGAAAGGATAACTCTAGTAAATGACTCAAACTGAAACTAACCTATCACAATTTGAACGTTCTGTCCTAATATAACAACGTTAAAGAACGTACTAAATTATTATTTACCAGCAACTATTAAATGAAAAGGAGTAATCTCTATATATTCGATTGTGAATTACCATAATAGCACAATTATAAGTAAATGGCAAATAGTCACAACAATATTGTCATAAAAAGATTGAATCTATCTAAGAGCAAGGACTTTAGATTACGGAAAATGTGAGAAAAAAGTATAATATTAACAGTTAAATATTGTATATAGAAGAAGTTTTATTTTCGGTTAAAACCTGACAAACTGAGCTTGTGGGTGGGGTATGTAGTGGGACGCGAAATTGAAGCGTCACCCATCCACTAGTGTCAGCCCAGTTTGTAGGTGAATATAAATTTAATTTAGTGGTTTGTTTATGTATTTTTGTAATATTTGTAATAGTTGTAAATTGTCTAAAGTTTTGTGTTTAATTTTTTATGTTTCATGTACGGAGAGGGTGGCGCAACGAACGGAGACGGCATCTTCACTGCCGGGGCCAAAGAGAAAATTGCTGGCCACTATACGTCGCGGGTCGACAGCCAAAGAGCAACGGAAGATCCTGAAACCGAGTTGTTGCGTCGTGCTTCTAAAAACTGGAAAAATAAGAATTTGTAATGTTTCTAAAACAGTGATGTCATAGAAAGTTAATCACGTTGTAAATGTTCAGTCCCATCTTGTCAAGGCTCAGGTTCACGTCTATATGTAAGAAGATAATAAACTAGTGGATACTGCTAAAGTTCAAATACGTGTTCCGAGAATTTATTTATGAAGAATTATGTGAATGAATTGATTATTAATTTTGACAACGTTCATCGCGACTTTGAATCTGGAAAGTTTATCAATGTGGTTCTAATATTTGTTAAATCAGATAACTTGCATTAATATAATTTCTGAGAAGAAACAAACGACATCTAAATTGGAAAAAGTTTGCGCAAACCCATTGGACTGAGTGACGTAATTCTGCGCATACGACTCAAATGATGATGTTTTACAGTTTCGTTCAAGAACCATTCAGAGACAATTAAAAACGAATTTAAATAATTTTGAAGTGTGTTGTAACTGACGTAGGTGACGAAGTCTGCACATGGTCATAGGTCAAAAGAAAACCATTTATACAAAACTTGCGTCGTTACACTACACCTGTCACCGTAGCGGTCGCGCGGTTCCAGACTGTAGCGCCTAGAACCGCTCGGCCACACTCCGGCCGGCGTGAAAGATAAAGCTGTAGTTTAGTTGTATATCCAGCCCACAGTTATTGCTCAGTGGCGTATGGCAGACGCCAGAAGTAATGTTCCTCTAATTCTTCTGAGCAGTGTATAATGTGGAAGAATCTGGTATCTATTTTTCAGCTACAATGCACCATTACATGTTAACAACATAACAAGAAATGGAACAAAGATGTTGACAGTTTCAACGTTTCAACAATGCACAACGATCATTCTAGGGGACAATACGCAGAAACTAAATAGATGGACCATCAGCTACTCTTTGAATTACTAGATTTTGATGGCGAAGTTGGGCATCTATAAGCGTTAAAAAAGAAATTCATGCCATAAAATTGTATTAGGTACTAATGTTAATTAGCGGCCCTCCCCGGTAGCCACGTATTCGGGTAGGCGTGCCCGCCCAGGATCTAATCCGCCTGCCACGTTTACAGTGAGGGCCGGTGCGCTCATCAGCCAGGATGAGGTTTCCGGCGGTTCCCTACGTTCGACTAGGTAGTTACCGGGCTCGTTCCGCCTCAGTTACACGATTTGCAGACGTTTAGAAACCTTCTCACAGCTTCGCACAAAACCTAAACAAGTGAAGCACACAATTTCTCCTCGTAGTGAAAGCGGTGGTGACAGAAAAGGCTTCCGGCCACACTGTACCAGTAATACAGCAGTATTTAACGTACAGACCCCGTGAATATACAGGTCCAGCAAAATATATTTAAACTGTCTTAGCGCCCGCTGTTCGGCTCTCGTCGATTGCATGACCTGGAGAGAGTTTTTTCGTTTTTATTTAATAGAATTTTTATGTTGTTCACAAATTGCAGCATCTTTTAAGCTTTTCACGTTAATTAAGGCTGTACAAGAAAGGATTTCCTCAAATAAACGTCTGACCAAAAAGATAGTTTTAATTAACCATGACTTTTGCGTCCTTGTGAGGATATTTTCAAAGCAACTTTCATCCTGCAGCAAATATCTCTTTATCTAAATGACAAGTGAGCTACCAATTTTCATAAATTAAGCTTTAAATTTTTTTTAATGTAACGAAATATTTTGTCAAAAATTTTCATCCACTGTTGCGCTTCCTTAGGGTCTGACTTTTCAGAAGCACTGAAAGACGTATTTTTGTATTTCCTTCCGAGAAGTCAATCATTACTGTCATAGATGTAGCCTTAAAATCCTTTAGTAGTTCCTTAGTAATTATTTATTTTGGAAAAACTTTTACGCAACATTTTATCTCCTTAGTGATTGAATTTCCAAAAATGCTGAAATATGTGTTTCTTGTCTTCTGACTGAGGAACCAAATATCAGTTTTCTTAGTTATAACTTCAGAACTCCCTTAATAGCGATATACTTTCAAAAAGTCTTTCATCCCCCATTTCACTCCCTTGGGAGTGCGATTTGTGTAAAAGCCACACCCTATTCAAACTTCAAATTGTATCCTTAGCGATCTGGGTTGGGCGGTGAAGAGTCAGTGAATGTCTGCCCATTTCACCCCCTTAAGGGTTGGCTTTGCAAACAAAGTGAAACACGTATTTTTCAACTTAAATCGAGAAGCCGAACTACAATTTTCAAACATTTACGTTTAAAAATGCCTTTTTTTTTTTTTTTTTTTTTGTCATCAGTCTACTGACTGGTTTGAAGCGGCCCGCCACGAATTCCTTTACTGTGCCAACCTCTTCATCTCAGAGTAGCACTTGCAACCTACGTCCTCAATTATTTGCTTGACGTATTCCAATCTCTGTCTTACTCTACAGTTTTTGCCCTCTACAGCACTCTCTAGTACCATGGAAGTCATTCCCTCATGTCTTAGCAGATGTCCCATCATCCTGTCCCTTCTCCTTCGTAGTGTTTTCCACATATTCCTTTCCTCTCCGGTTCTGCGAACAACCTCCTTATTCCTTACCTTATCAGTCCACCTAATTTTCAACATTCGTCTATAGCACCACATCTCAAATGCTTCGATTCTCCGGTTTTCCCACAGTCCATGTTTCACTACCATACAATGCTGTACTCCAGACGTACATGCTCAGAAATTTCTTCCTCAAATTAAGGCCGGTATTTGATATTAGTAGACTTCTCTTGGCCAGAAATGCCTTTTTTGCCATAGCGAGTCTGCTTTTCATGTCCGCCTTGCTCCGTCCGTCATTGGTTATTTTACTGCCTAGGTAGCAGAATTCCTTAACTTCATTGACTTCGTGACCATCAATCCTGATGTTAAGTTTGTCGCTGTTCTCATTTCTACTACTTCTCATTACCTTCGTCTTTCTCCGATTTACTCTCAAACCATACTGTGTACTCATTAGACTGTTCATTCCGTTCAGCAGATCATTTAATTCTTCTTCACTTTCACTCAGGATAGCAATGTCATCAGCGAATCGTATCATTCATATCCTTTCACCATGTATTTTAATTCCAGTCCTGAACCTTTCTTTCATTTCCATCATTGCTTCCTCGATGTACAGATTGAAGAGTAGGGGCGAAAGGCTACAGCCTTGTCTTACACCCTTCTTAATACGAGCACTTCGTTCTTGATCGTCCACTCTTATTATTCCCTCTTGGTTGTTGTACATATTGTATATGACCCGTCTCTCCCTATAGCTTACCCCTACTTTTTTCAGAATCTCGAACAGCTTGCACCATTTTATATTGTCGAACGCTTTTTCCAAGTCGACAAATCCTATGAAAGCGTCTTGATTTTTCTTTAGCCTTGCTTCCATTATTAGCCGTAATGTCAGAATTGCCTCTCTCGTCCCTTTGCTTTTCCTAAAGCCAAACTGATCGTCACATAGCGCATTCTTAATTTTCTTTTCAATTCTTCTGTATATTATTCTTGTAAGCAGCTTCGATGCAAGAGCTGTTAAGCTGATTGTGCGATAATTCTCGCACTTGTCAGCTCTTGCCGTCTTCGGAATTGTGTGGATGATGCTTTTCCGAAAGTCAGATGGTATATCGCCAGACTCATATTTTCTACACACCAACGTGAATAGTCGTTTTGTTGCCACTTCACCCATTGATTTTAGAAATTCTGATGGAATGTTATCTATCCCTTCTGCCATATTTGACCGTAAGTCCTCCAAAGCTCTTTTAATTTCCGATTCTAATACTGGATCCCCTATCTCTTCTAAATCGACTAGTGTTTCTTCTTCTATTACATCAGAATATCTTCACCCTCATCGAGGCTTTCAATGTACTTTTTCCACCTATCTGCTCTCTCCTCTGCATTTAACAGTGGAATTCCCGTTGCACTCTTAATGTTACCACCGTTGCTTTTAATGTCACCAAAGGTTGTTTTGAGTTTCCTGTATGCTGAGTCTGTCCTTCCGACAATCATATCTTTTTCGATGTCTTCACATTTTTCCTGCAACCATTTCGCCTTAGCTTCCCTGCACTTTCTATTTATTTCATTCCTCAGCGACTTGTATTTCTGTAATCCTGATTTTCACGGAACATGTTTGTACTTCCTCCTTTCATCAATCAACTGAAGTATTTCTTCTGTTACCCATGGTTTCTTCGCAGCTACCTTCTACGTACCTATGTTTTCCTTCCCAACTTCTGTGATGGCCCTTTTTAGAGATGTACATTCCTCTTCAACTGTACTGCCTACTGCGCTATTCCTTATTGCTGTATCTATAGCGTTAGAGAACTTCAAACGTATCTCGTCATTCCTTAGTACTTCCATATCCCACTTCTTAGCGTATTGATTCTTCCTGACTAATGTCTTGAACTTCAGGCTACTCTTCATCACTACTATATTGTGATCTGAGTCTATATCTGCACCTGGGTACGCCTTACAATCCAGTATCTGATTTCGGAATCTCTGTCTTACCATGATGTAATCTAATTGAAATCTTCCCGTATCTCCCGGCCTTTTCCAAGTATACCTCCTCCTCTAGTGATTCTTGAACAGGGTATTCGCTATTACTAGCTGAAACTTGTTACAGAACTCAATTAGTCTTTCTCCTCTTTCATTCCTTGTCCCAAGCCCATGTTCTCCTGTAACCTTTTCTTCTACTCCTTCCCGTACAACTGCATTCCAGTCGCCCATGACTATTATATTTTCGTCCCCCTTTACATACTTCATTACCCTTTCAATATCCTCATACAGTTTCTCTATCTGTTCATCTTCAGCTTGCGAAGTCGTCATGTATACCTGAACTATCGTTGTTGGTGTTGGTCTGCTGTCGATTCTGATTAGAGCAACCCTGTCACTGAACTGTTCACATTAACACACCCTCTGCCCTACCTTCCTATTTATAACGAATCCTACACCTGTTATACCATTTTCTGCTGCTGTTGATATTACCCGATACTCATCTGACCAGAAATCCTTGTCTTCCTTCCACTTCACTTCACTGACCCCTACTATATCTAGATTGAGCCTTTGCATTTCCCTTTTCAGACTTTCTAGTTTCGTTCAAGCTTCTGACATTCCACGCCCCGACTCGTAGAACGTTATCCTTTCGTTGATTATTCAATCTTTTTCTCATGGTAACCTCCCCCTTGGCAGTCCCCTCCCGGAAATCCGAATGGGGGCCTATTCCGTAATCTTTTGCCAATGGAGAGATCATCATGATACTTCTTCAAATACAGGCCACATGTCCTGTGGATACACGTTACGTGTCTTTAATGCAGTGGTTTCCATAGCTTTCTGAATCCTCACGTCGTTGATCATTGCTGATTCTTCCGCCTTTAGTGGCAATTTCCCACCCCTAGGACAAGAGAGTGCCCTGAACCTCTATCCGCTCCTCCGCCCTCTTTGACAAGGCCGTTGGCGGAATGAGGCTGACTTCTTATGCCGAAAGTCTTCGGCCGCCAATGCTGATTATTTATCAAAATTTAGGCAATGGCGGGAATCGAACCCGGGACCGAAAACGTTTTCATTATAAATCAAATACGCTACCCCTAGACCACATTGCCTTCACGATGAAGTATTTCCATAAAAATTTTCATCCCAGTAGGGGTTGAATTTCCAAAAGCAGTGAAACATGTATTTTTCATTTCCAACTGAGAAGCCAAATTTAAATTTTCATAGAATTAAATTTAAAATCCTTTCATAATAAAATATTTTCATCAAAAGTCTCATCGTGCATTTACCCCATTAGGGGTTTAATTTACAAAAACACTAAACGTTTATTTTTTATTTCTGACCAAGAAGTCAAGTATCAGTGTCCATAGATGTAGCTTTAAAAATATTTTATTAGTTCATTAATTAAGATAAATTTTCGAAAGAAAGCCATCACTCCATCATTTAACCGTGCATAGCGTTAAATTGCCAAAAATGTTGAACCACGTATTTCTTTATTACTCACCGAGAAACCAAATCCCAATTTTCATAGGTCTAATTTTAAATTGCGGTAATGGCGACATTTTGCAAACTGAATCTTCATAGCCTGCTTCACCCCTTAGGGTCGGAATTTGGAAAAATTCCTTCTTGAACATAGCCTACATCATAAGATCCACACTTTCTCCAAACTCCAAGTTCCTATCATTAGCGGTTTGGTCTGAGTGATGGGTCAGTCAGTCAGACAGGATATTGCCACATCAAAAAAAGTTTAGCATCACCCCAGTTTCCAGAACACCTGAAGACAGGCGCTGACTGTGCTTATTGTATCACAGACACAATCCCTGTCACTAAGCTCGCCCAAAGATGTAAACATACATTCTTGATCAGCTCCTATTGTACGGAGGGGGTCCGACAGCCGATCAGTTCCAGTCATTTCACCAGGAAGAGGGTACACGGCTCGTGTTGTCTATTGTTGAACCATGCCTAGACGGCCAATACCGCATTGTTACTTTGAGCAAGGAAGGGCTCTCAACAAGGCGTCTCAGAGTGAACCTGAGCAATATTGTTCGGACACGGAGGAGATAAAGAGAGACAGGAGCTGTCGTTGACACACCTCGCTAAGGCCGCCCAAGGGCAACTACTGCAATGGATGACCGCTACCTACGGATTATGGCTCGGAGGAACCCTGACAGAAACGCCACCATGTTTAATAATGCTTTTCGTGCAGCCACAGGACGTCGTGTTGCGACTCAAACTGTGCGCAATAGGCTGCATGATGCGCAACTTCAGTCCCGATGTCCATGGCGAGGTCAATCTTTGCAACCACGACACCATGCAGCGCGGTACACAGGGGCCCAAAAACATGCCAAATGGACCCCACTCTGATGGATCTACGCCAAATCGCCGTTGAGGACCAACAGTGCGTTTATAAACTTGTGGATAGTATGCCACGACGAATACAGGCATGCATCAATGCAAGAGGCCGTGCTGCTGGGTATTAGAGGGGGGGGGGGGGGTTGTGGGCGCACGACAGCAAGGTCTTCAGCGCTGCTGGGTATTATTAGAGGTAACTGTGTGTACAGCAGTCTGGACCACCACCTCTGAAGGTCTCGCTGTACGGTGGTACAATATGCAATGTGTGGATTTCATGAGCAATAAAAAGTGCGGAACTGATGTTTATGTTGAGCTCCATTCTAATTATCTGTGCAGATTCCGGAACTTTCGGAATCGAGGTGATGAGAAAATTTTTTGATGTGTGTATATAGAGATGCAAGCTGCATTTAAAAATTCACAGAATAATTTACAGTGCATGCATGGCTACAGTACAGTACGGACAATTCAGCACGGCATACTGAACCGCTGTTTGAGCAGGTAACTTGTGCTGGCTTTGGGAACAGCGGTGTAAAGGCGAGGTGCCTCTCCCTGGGTTCTCCGACCGTGCAGCAAGCAACGCCAGCCGCAGAGAAGTTGGTGCTTTCGTCGCGGTAACACGTTTACGTCAGGTCAGCAGAGTTTCAGTAATGGCATAAATTCACCTCGTGGCCACCTAGTTAGCGCGGCGCGTCGCAGTTTGGCCCTGCCATATCACCTAGTGGGCTGCTCCTATCTCTGCGGCTAACAGGCAATATACGCTCATCAAAGTCTCGGTGCCACCTCGTCGCGCCAGATATAACGAAACCTTATGTGAAAACTTGCTGCAAGAGACTAGTAACGTCGCTAGTGGTTCGACAAAGCAGTCCCGTGCATACAAAGGCACATGCCTTCTTACGCCGTGGTCGTACAGTTAACTTTCAAGCGGTAAGGCAATCATACGCGCAGTACCTTCGCTCACTATGTACACAAATTGATACATAGCGGAAGGTGAGTGAGAGTACAGGACTGATGGCGAGCCACATATTTAACAATAATCTACAACTGATTTTTTAAAAAGTAAACATTAAAAATGATGAAACTTCCTGGGAGATTAAACCTGTGTGCCCGACCGAGACTCGAACTCGGGACCTTTGCCTTTCGCAAAAGGCAAAGGTCCCGAGTTCGAGTCTCGGTCGGGCACACAGGTTTAATCTCCCAGGAAGTTTCATATCAGCGCACACTCCGCTGCAGAGTGAAAATCTCATTCTGGATATAAACAAAATGTATAACTAAGAGAGATTCCTAAATGCTGTTTAACAATAACAAACTCTATCAGACTAAAACTACAGAGTATAGTTCCAGTTAGCTATCCTGCTAGATTGTAGATGTACACATGCCATCTACTAAATATAATCGGGCCAACATATCATGCCAATCAACGCAGTATTGAGGTTTCGTCAATGTAGGCACGTATTGAGGCATTGAGGAGTTCTGCCGTGCGCACAGCGTGAGTGCTGTCCACCTCGCAAAGTGCCGTTGGAGACACCGCTTTTTCCGTGTTCCAGATAGGAAAATATCCAGGTGGATAAAAGAATGGCCTGGAACAGGTTCCGTAACCAGTGTGATGCTGAGGGACCTAAGTATCAGTTCCAGCCGGAGAAAGTATCCAATGATTTCGTGCAGTCTGCAACGAAGCCCACAGCGATCTGTCACTCGCCATTCCATAACATTACAGATTCCTCGCATGTCTTTTCGGAGGAATGTAAGCAGGGATTTAAGGTCAGCCTTGTAAGCAACAAGTGGCATGAAAGTTACTACCGGGAGATACGGTGAGTAGGTGCAATTTCTGCACAGCATTAGGCAGAACTAACCAGGACATCTAGTGATGTCTTAAGAGGTAAGCTTACATCAGAACTGGTTTGTCAATAAGAGAAGCCTTCTGTTATTACTGAAACACATGGCCGACGTGCACTCATAATATGAAAGCCGCAACTCGAGAATTTACGGAGGTTATTTGTTAAGAAGTTAATGAGAACGTAATGAGAACTTCCCACAAACATCATCAGTAATACATCGTGAAGAATGGAAGCCATTTGTGCGATATGCATTTCATAAATGAACTTGTATTAGCATTTATAGTAACAGCAATGGTTCAAATGGCTCTAAGCACTATGGGACTTAACATCTTAGGTCATCAGTCCCCTAGAACTTAGAACTACTTAAACCTAACTAACCTAAGGACATCACACACATCCATGCCCGAGGCAGTATTCGATCCTGCGACCGTAGCAGTCCCGCGGTTCCAGACTGCAGCGCCTAGAACCGCACGGCCACCATGGCCGGCAGTAACAGCAATGAGCGTAGAACAATTATCAGTATTTTATACTTGTGTAAATGTTCGCTGAATCTCGTAATAAAAAAATGAAATTGTACAGTTTTTCGGAGGCCACCACGTATAATGGAAATAAGAAATTAATTTAGCAAGGTATAAATCATGGAATTACACCACTGCCTCACAAACAAGCGACTCTAATTAATAATGTTTCATGAGAGTAAAAATAGCCTTGTGTACAAGACCAGCCACTGCAACAGGTTAATTACAGAAGTTGTAAAAAAAAAATTCAACAGAGAATTTCATCAACAGAATGTTAAAGGGCGGAACTGCAACCTAAGGAACTGTAATTGATGACACAATGGAAATAAATTAAGCAATAGGTTTACTTCTAACTGCAACCGATCAGAATGTAACTGTCGCGGGAGGAATCCAACCACATTCCTCTATTGCCTCGTCGTCGACATAAGGACGTCCGCATCTTAAATTCAGTGAGCGTCTCTCGGCACTAATGCAAACACTCACGGTGAGCTTCACGAGCACAACTTGGCACTAGACAAGGGCGATGAAGAAGCGTCACAGAGCAGATACGGGAGGCAAGAAATCCGGGAAACTCCCAGTCAAATTGCACTCCAGTTGCTGTGGTGCAGTTGGAGATGTTCAAATTATAAGCAATATATTTTCAGATGCTTAGCAAGAGTAGCTCAACTACATACCTAGGAATTACAGTTACAAACAACTTAAATTGGAAAGAACACATAGAAAATGATGTGGGGAGGGCGAACCAGAGACCTCGTTTTATTGGCAGAACCACAACACTTACAAGATGCAACAGATGAATGTGTTCACTACGCTAGGCCGTAGAGTTTTGAAGTAGTGCTGCTCGGGTGGGATCGTTACGAGATATGATTAACGCCATACAACGAGAAAGTTCAAAGAATAGCAGCAGGTTTTGTATTATCGGGAAATAAGGAAAAGAGTGTCACTGACATGAAACAGGTTCTGGAGTGGACATTATTAAAACAAACGCGTTTTTCGTTGTGGTGATAAATTCACACGAAATTTCAGTCATGAAATTTCAGTCCGAAAGTGAAAATATTTAGTTGACGCCGACCTACATAGGGAGACGATCATCAAGTAAGTGAAACAGAGCTTGCACGGAAAGACATAGGTAGTCGAGAAAGGAATAACTGGGAATTATTGTGAAGATGGTTGAATGAATCCTCTGCCACGCACTTAAGCGCGATTTTCGGAGTATCCATGTAATGCAGAAGTAGATGTAGACATTGGAAGTCAAGAAAATCATAAGTTGCATTGGAAACCATTGGCCTGAACAGGATAATCAACTAACAATTAAAGTACCTTCCACGAAAGCCATTGGTGCTGCCTATACGCATCTGCTGTCATTGCATGTTGCTGTGCTACTTTCCGATTCGGATGAAACACTATCCAAACGTGGCAAACATTTTAGCCAGCCAATGAACTATCTACCAATCAGCTTGCTGTCAGTATTATCTAGGATGATAAAACGACTGATTCTTCAACGGATACGGCATCTTATATTGGAAGACGATGTTATTCACCCAAACCATTTCGTTTTCTAGCACACACTGTCTGCAGAGCTGCTGTTGCTGCTGTAGTAGCTGGAAGGCGCTGGCCGACCGGCCGAGGGCGTCGACTGTGAGTTACCGCAAACCATGTCAGCCCCCGATAGCTGAGTGGTCAGCGCGACGGAATGTTATACCTAACGGCCAGGGTTCGATTCCTGGCTGGGTCGGAGATTTTCTCCGCTCAGGGACTGAGCGTTGTGTAGTCCTTATCATCATCATTTCATCCCCATCGACACGAAAGTCGCCGAAGTCGCGTCAACTCGAAAGACTTGCACCAGGCGAACGGTCTACCCGACGGGAGGCCCTAGCCACACACCATTTCCATTTACTGAAAACCACAAAAGACAGACCGTGATGGACCAACAACAGGGCAGCACGACAGAACGACAAGACTAGAGCGGAAACCATAGCACGAATCTCAAAGTACACTGCTTACAACTTAAACATGTCCAGCTACAGGCATCAGTATTTATGGATGTGGAGAATGACAACGACAGAGCCTGGAAAGACAAACTGTTGATCAACCTTCAGAAACTAAGGAACCTGCATACGACTGTTTGACTGCTTCTTTCAGCACTGAGAATATTGAAGACTGATGGGCAATGATCCAGGCTCTAACAACTAACAGATGGCATCCCCCAGGTATCAGTGGTGTTACCTTTGCGCTTTGTCATTTAGACGAATGATCTCCCGTTCTTACCTCGGATGACACAGCCTTCTTAACCAGTGATCGCTGCATGAACGCAGTCATCTGACGTTAAAAGCTGACAGTCACAGAGGGATGGGCTAAGGAAAATTTGATCTCCCCTAATGCTGACAAAGCGAGGGTGGTGATGTTGTATCGGCAATGTCCGCTGCTGCGGAATCAACTGCTGAACTACCGAGAAACTGCATGGACTAACCAAGTGAAATACTTTGCAGCTACTTTGGACTCCAAACTACACTTCAAACTGTACATCCTGAAGAAACGGGTGAAGATTCTACGACTAACCATACAACTCTATCCCTTACTGCCAGTTCGAACATGGAAGCGAAAATAAGACATCGCTTATTCCGAGAAACGGCCTGAACCGTCCGATTCTACGAAAACCAAATTATGACTTGAATTCTCGTATGTAAATACCAAGATGTACGTCTTTCAGCAACACCAAAAGAAGTAAATAGTAGAAGGAGAGTAAGAAGGACAAATTTCGTTCTAGTTTAGACGCTAACCGAGCCTTGCAGGCCATAAGTTTTCCAAAAAAATGGTTCAAATGGGTCTGAGCACTATGGCACTTAACATCTGAGGACATCAGTCCGCTAGACTTAGAACTCCTTAAAAAATAGTTCAAATGGCTCTGAGCACTATGGGACTTAACTTCTAAGGTCATCAGTCCCCTAGAACTTAGAACAACTTAAACCTAACTAACATAAGGACATCACACACATCCATGCTCGAGGCAGGATTCGAAACTGAAACCGTAGCAGTCGCCCGGTTCCAGACTGAAGCGCCTAGAACCGCTCCGCCACAACGGCCGGCTATGTTTTCCAAACTGACATTTTATTATAATGAAATATTTACAACAAATAATCAAAATTATTCAGTATTCGTATTGATCACAAGTGGGCACCATAAGCCCTGTAAACATGACGCCGACAGCGATCGCCACTCGGTCAGGTAACATTGGAACAGCGTTAAAACACTGAAGTCCAACGTAAGAAGAACACGTGTCACAACAAAAAATTTTTAAGTCCCTAAGATGACAGCAAAGTGTGTCTAAACCGGTTGTCATAAATAAAGTTATATTCATGCGATCTAGGCTGTTGAACGTTCCCAGAAAGTGAAACAGATCGCTCTTCCGGTCTTCTCAAAATGAGAAAATTTCATTTTAAATATTTTGCTTGGAACAAACCATTTATGATGTGCTGATTTTTATCCACATGACAATTTTGCCTGACGTCCAACGTAAAATAAACACGTTTCACAACAAACAAGGTTTTTAAGACCTGAAGATGACACCAAAGTCTGTCGAAAACGATTTTCTTAAAAAATATTAATGCGATCTTAGGCTGCTGAAAGAAATTTCTTCCTCAAATTAATGATTATGTTTGATACTAGTAGACTTCCCTTGGCCAGGAATGCCCTTTTTGCCATTGCCAATCTGCTTTTGATGTCCTTCTTGCTCCGTCCTTCTGCATTTAACAGTGTACTTCCCATTGCACCCTTAATGTTACCACCCTTACTTTTAGTTTCACCGAAGGTTCATTTGACTTACCTATACGCTGAGTCATTCCTTCCAATAATTATTTCTTTTTCGATTTCTTCACATTTTTCCTGCAGACAATTCGTCTTAGCTTCCGTGTACTTCCTATGTTCTTCATTCTTCAGCGACCTGTACCTCTGTATTCCTGAATTTCCCTGAGCATTTTTGTACTTCCTTCTTTCGTCGATCAACTGAAGTATATCTTCTTTTACCCACGGTTTCTTCGCAGTTACCTTCATTGTAACTATGCATTTCTCTCCAGCTTTTGTGATTGCTCATTTTAGTTATGTCCTTTCCTTTTCAACTGTACTGCGAACTGAGCTATTCCTTGTTGCCTTAGAGAACTTCAAGCGTATCTTGTCATTTCTCAGTATTTCCGCATATTACTCCTTTGCGTATTGATTCTTCCTGACTAATCTCTTAAACTTCAACTTACCATTCATCACTACTAAAATCCGATCTGTGTCTTTTTCTGCTCCTAGGTATGCCTTACAATCCAGTATCTGATTTCGGAACCTCTGACTGACCATGACGCTATCTAGCTGAAAACTTCCCGTATCGCCCGGCCTTTTCTAGTTATAAATCCTCCTGTTGTGATTCTTGAACAGAGTATTCGCTATTAGTAGCTGAAATTTATTACAGAACACAATAAGTCTTCCTCCTCTCTCAGTCCTAGTCCCAAGCCCATATTCACCTGTAACCTATTCATCTACTCCTTCCACTACAACTATATTCCAGTCCCTCATGACTACTAGACTTTCATCTTCAGCCTGCGACGTCGGTATGTATACCTGGACTATTGTCTTCAGTGTTGGTTTGTCGTCGAATCTGATGAGAACAGCCCTACCACTGAACCGTTCACAGTAACACACTCCCTGCCCTACCTTACTACTCATAAAGAATCCTACACTCCTTATACCATTTTCTGCTGCTGTTGATATTACCCTATACTCATCTGACCAGAAACCCTTCTCTTCTTTCCATTTTACTTCACTGACCATTACTGTGTCTAGATTGAGCCTTTTCATTTCCATTTTCAAATTTTCTAGTTTGATATTCAATCTTCTGGCATTCCACGTCCCGACTCGTAGAACGGCCTTTCGATGGTGATTCATTCTTTTTCTCATGGCACCCTTGGCAGTCGCCTCCCAGAGTTCCAAATGAGGAACTATTACGAAATCTTTTGTCAATGGAGAGTTCAACATGACACTTTTTCAATTACAGGCCACATGTCCTGTGGATATGCGTTATGTGTCTTTAATGCAGTGGCTTCCATTGGTTTCTGCATCCTCATGCCGTTGGTCATTGCTGATTCTTCCGCCTTGAGGGGAAAGGAGTGCCCTGAACCTCTGTCCGCGCCTCTGCCCTCTTTGACAAGGCTGTTGGCAGAATGAGGCGGACTTCTTATGCCGGAAGTCCTTGGCCGCTATTGCAGATTATTTATCAAAATTTAGGCAGTGGCGGGGATCGAACATTGGTCGAAGGACGTTTTCATCACCGACGCTACCCCAACACCACTCACAAAAATACAAAAAAAATTGGTACTTAAAGAACGTTAATATTAAAGTGAACTTTATTTTTTGTTTTATGTTACCAACTGATCCAATACATTAAAAAAAAAGAGAGATACTACCTTGGACAGTGTTTATTAAAATAATAAAGCTACTTAACTAAAATAAAGTCCAAAAGTGGCAACTGGAATGTTGAGGATGAACAGTAATACGTTTGATATTTCATAACTGAACATTACAATGCTTTTGCTTTAAGGCAATTCACTAGAACAAAGACAACTCCTCATTTATCGCTATTTCACCAACCGTCACTATAGGCGCCAATGAAAGTTACTATCAAACAGGTATCATCCTTTCCTTCCCGTGAGCTTCCACGAACGGATGCTAACCATAAAATCCAATTATGCAAGAACTCCTTAGCTTTGAGAATGAGATTTTCACTCTGCACCGGAGTGTGCGCTGAAATGAAACTTCCTGGTAGTGTGCTGGACCGAGACTCGAACTCGGGACCTGGAAGTTAGAAGACGAAGTACTGGCAGAAGTAAAACTATGAGGACGTGGGCGTGAGTCGTGCTTGGGTAGCTAAGACGACAGAGTACTTGTCCGCGAAAGGCAAAAGTCCTGCGTTCTAGTCTCCGTCCAGCACACAGTTTTAATCTGGCAGGAAGTTTCCTTAGTTTTGGTGATCTCATAGTTTTCCATTTACCGCAAAGCCAGTAGGAAATTTCAGACAGAGGATCAGCATCTCCTTCTGTGTCGCGGCGATCTTGTGGTTCTGACAGCACAAAACAACACTCTACGTAGCCGCACTCCCGCTTCTCACATCCGAATCAGCAATCCAGTGTGTATTTCCTTGCTCTGATACACATTTCGAACCAAGGCACAACTCTGCTTTACTATGAATAGCACAAAACAACAAGAACATATGATTTCACCGACGTGACTGTTGTATTGTGAGTCATATCGGGAACTCTTCTCACAGGGTGAGTTGACAGTGAAAGAGCCGACAACCGATTCAATTCCCGCAACCTCACACACCCGAGCTCGAAGTCAACTGCCGCGGTATGGTCTCTTCTACAGCTGTTGATGGCTTCCCGCAGTCCCTCCCGCCACTTAGTGGAAGGCAGAACACACGTGACAGCTGTAGCTTCTCTGAAATCGATAGACATACAGCCCTCCTGGCAATACTCTGTGCTTGTTCAACATGGGGCAACAGGCGCGTCACATCCCGAACTATGTACTCCACAACCAATGCTTCCGCCTAAACCACGGGGAATCTACATGGGCCAAGGTTCGACATCTCCATGACGAAGTGATTGAACCTACGATCAATGAATTAATTGTCTCTTACCGCAACAGCTCACCGAAAAAATTGAAACATTACATCCCACATCCAACCATCTCGAAAATGTAGGCTTTATCAAACTTGAACGCTAGCAGCGTGTCAGGGTGCCTCGAGCGACCAAAGAGAGTCTGCAATATCCTCACACCATAATAAGCAGCACAATATCAGAAACTACAGCCCACGGTCTTAAAGCTATTATTATCTTTCTTCACACACAGAAGTCTACCTACGAAGTCCGCAAAACTTCGTAAACCACATACAGAAAAAGAAAAAAAAAACTGAAAAGTTTGTTACCCTGTTAGTTCCTCTCCAGTCAAACTCCCAGAGCAGACTTCAGGGGCGGTGCTCATCCGTCCATCTCTGCCAAAGTGACTGCAACAGCACCTTCTATATCGCCTAGAAGCTTCGCTCGGTGGCTCGGCCAGAAAAGTAAAACTGACCGGGACTGTGATGATGGACGCTGGGATCAGGAGCGCAACTGACATTCTAACTCGTCCCAAAGGTGCTCCCTTGGGTTCAGGTAGGGACTCTGGGCAGACAAGTCCGTTTCAGAAATGTTACTGTCCACGAAACACTGCCACAAAAATAATGTGTGCATTCTCATTCTGCCTGTGAATCCCTCTACTGTATGCAGTACGGAATTCTGTAAAATCTGTTTTATCGTTTCAAGTTTAGCGCTTTCTTAAGCGCATTAATGGTTCCACAACCTAACCACGAAAAACAATGCCACACTGTTATACCACCTTCTCAGTTCTTCTGTTGGAGCTACACACGATGGCAAGTAAGGATGTCCAGGCATGCGCCAAACCTAAACTCTTCCACTGGACTGCCATAGGATGTGGAGAGATTCATCATCCCAAATCACGCGTTTTCTTTCAGCCACTGTCCTATAATGTCGCTCATTACACCACCTAAAGCGCCACTAGCACTGACAACAGAAATGTGTGGGACGTGAGAACCTTTGTACCCCATTCCTTTCAACTCCCTACGCACAGTCATTGCGCCACCTGACTGCTAGTAGCACTTTGGAATTCACAGTTGATTCTTTCCTCTGATTTTCATGTGATTTTTTTACAACAACACTCCGTGTTGCTCGAGGGTTCCTGTTCGCTAGTACATGAGGCCTGCCTGATCCTCGTTTATCTGTTGTTCCTTTGTGTTACCACGTCACAGTCACATCACCGACTGTCGAACTGCGCTGCTGTAGAAGATTTGAAATGTCTGCTGCTCAGACTGTTTATAGGTTTTAGGAGACTAAACATCTAACATCCCAGTCTTCTATTTATACCTAGGATACTCGCCGGCCGTGGTGGCCAAGCGGTTAAAGGCGCTACAGTCTGGAACCGCGCGGCCGCTACGGTCGCAGGTTCGAATCCTGCCTCGGGCATGGATGTGTGTGATGTCCTTAGGTTAGTTAGGTTTAAGTAGTTCTAAGTTCTAGGGGACTGATGACCTCAGAAGTTAAGTCCCATAGTGCTCAGAGCCATTTGAACCTAGGATACTCCATTTGTCTGTGTCGAGAGTAAATTCTGTGTGCGGGTGTGGATCTGAGGCGGACGTGGGTACCAGACTGCCAGGTACCTAGTGGGAAGTTAGAAACCGTCTAAATACCGCGTCTTGACTAGCCGGCGCAACGCCCAATGTCGTTAATCTGCGGGGCGTATTAGTACTGAGGTCAGCGCACCTGCCCGAGCCGAAAGTGGATACTTTAACGTGCACGCCTGTGTAGGCAGGTGTTAGAAATGACCGTGATGGATTTATTACTCAGGTGTCATCCCATGACTACATTTCGGTACTGCCGGCCGCTGGCCGAGCGGTTCTAGGCGCTTCAGTCCGGAACCGCATTGCTGCTACGCTCGCAGGTTCGAATCCTGCCTCGGGCATGGATGTTTGTCATGTCCTTAGTTTAGTTAGATTTAAGTAGATCTAAGTTCTAGGGGACTGGTGACCTCAGAAGTTAAGTCCCATAGTGCTCAGAGCCATTTTGAACCTAGGATACTCCATTTGTCTGTGTCGAGAGACACAGACAAATTGCTCAGAGCCATTGAAACCATTTTTTGAACTTCGGTACTGGAGCTGTCCTAACCTACCCTTTCTGCTGTTACTGTTTCTGAATTGACAACACAATACTCCATAGCTCGATTTATACTGACGGATCGGCCTCTTCTGATATTCGGCCTCTTCTGATATCACCTTCAATTCGGCGATACATACAGGTGTCCGGATACTTCTGTGTAGATAGTGCATAACGTGCTGAAGTAGTATCGTTTCCATTGTTAAGGTACGTCAGAGGTAAAATCTGAGCTCAATTATAAGTGGAATTATTTGAGGTTTCATTTTAAATACACATATACAATCGTATGCCGGTTCTATTATTGTACAGTTTTCGCCATTTCAGTTTTTGCTGTTAATTATTATACACCACGTACAAAATGAAATCTAGTTTGAATAACGATACAGCACTCAAATTATTGATTTTATGAAGAAGAACCTCGTTGCCACGTCTGTCCAGCAACATGAAACTGATGGTATGACAGTTTCAATAACTTCTGCCTGAAGGAAAGTTTCCTTCAATTCCTTCACTAAATTGGTTTTGTGAATAATATTGCTAGCCCAGGAACGTGCGCGATGAGGTTTTGTAAACTTTGGAAGGCAGAAATGAATCTGTGAGAGCGGGTCATTCGGAATGCCTGGATAAAACACTGAAGACTAAGGATAGGATTTTCCCCAGTCACACAATCTGAACACTTACAACGGAGCATCCGTTTGACAAGCGGGTATGGTATAAGTTAGTACCGCTAGAGGCGCTGAAAATCACCTTGCGCTTCTAGCCGGCTACGAGAGTCTTATTTGATATTTATTCCTAGTGCAAAGAAGATCATGTGACTCGTCGTGGCAATTTACCTAACAAAATTGTCTCCATTCCGCACCCACGCAAACTCACTGGCTGATGTTCCAGGTAAGAGCAAATATTCATCCGCCTCACAGATCAGAATTCCTGAAGTCTCACGGTTGCTACTCACAGGTGGATAATCGAACTTATTAAGTTCTTTTACACGACATTTTTAGCTACCTGACTACGAACAGTTTAGTTTATGTTTTTGGTTAGTTTGCTTAGCGGAATTTGTTTTGATAAATAACTACCAAATTATGTATTTTTAAACGCGACTTCAGTGTGTCCTAGTCTGGTTTTCTTCCTTTATAGACTACAATTTTACTCCTTCCAAATACTTCATATACATGGGTATGTACTTTGGATAGCATCAATGTTGATTTCATTTAGTATGGCTTATTCATTTTACAGTTGTTTCTTAGTTGTTTTCAGATTTGTGAATATAGTTAGCCACTCTTCTTACAACTCTTTTCATTAATTACATTACAAGGAAGTCTCAGCATTTGTTTGTTCTTAAATGTTTTGTAGGGTGGTACGGCGCAAAAATACTAGCAAATGTGTCTAACAGAAGCAGACGAATTATGCAGAAGACAGAGGACACGTTTTCTGACGACTATAGCTTTGAAGTTGACACCAGCGATTCATAAAGTACTGACCGAAACAATGCGTCACTACCAGAACCCGACACAGGCTCAGAAATATACGACAACAACGAAATGCAACAGATTATTTTCTATGAAGAGAATGCAACCATTATTACTAAAGTCGATCGAAACCACCCGTCTGAAAAAGAGAGCACTCTCAACCATGACGATAATGTGCTAAATACACCAAACATGGAATGTGACCCCTCCAGATTTACCACGTGTCCCAAATTCCTCTGTTACTTTAACTCAGGACTACCGAAGTGACTCTGTCATTTATTTCTGTGTAGCTAATACATATTATAAGACTGATAAAACCTTTTTCGTGGCTGATGAATTTTCTTTCCGAATGTGAATAAAAAATTAAAGTCTTCAAACTTCAACGCTTCATTCATTCCAGATTTTCAGATAAGACGCAATATTCTACAACGCCTTAATGTAATGTCAGAAAAATGCGATATTCGCCCCATAGGCGGATGTTCCAACTTCCTACCTGCCTCTGAGGAGGGTGTTTCTAAAGCGCAGTGTAAAACGATATTCCTGTCTAAGTGTTAATCTGCTAGGAAGTTACCAGTAATATTTGATTCGAGTTGTAAATCATTTTGGTGTAACTCTCATAATTCTTTCAGTGTAGCGTTCATAATTTACACTGATTAATTACTCCATTATTAAAAGTTCTTTTGTAATGATGACACCAGGAAAATGGCGTCCAGGGCAAACTAGGCTCTGCAACGACACGCTACTTCAACCTGCCCGCTTCTCCTCTTTGTTTCAGATCCTCGTGGCTGTTTAGCCTGTTTATACGTCTATTGAAGTCAACTCGGCTTCAGATCTAATTGAAAATACACACGTCAATAATTCTGTGTTGTACCATGCTATTCACAAGAGGCAAAACACATTCTAAAGTCACAATGCATTCAACAAAAAAGCGTTTGCTTTTTGTGTCATTGCCGATCGTAGAAAACGAAAACAAACAACCAAGAAACGGTTTCGATTTCTCAACTTTTTATGGAGCAATTTTGTCTTACTTTCTTTGCGCTTCCTATTTATTTCATTTCTAACTGACTTGGGAATTCTCATTCTAATACTGACCGTGGGGATAGACAACAGTACGTTAGAAAGTGACAAGAAAACGACTGTAATGTTAGTGTGAATGTATGACTCTAACTTTCGGAAAAAATCATCCACCCAATCCCGAAGATTGCGAGACCGACAAGTACGAAAATTATCGCACAATTAGCTTAACAGCTCATGCATCGAAGTTGCTGACGAGAATAGTATAAAGAACAGTGGAAAAGAGTTTTAAGGCTGAGTTAAGTGACTATCAGTTTGGCTTTAGGAGACGCAAAGGAATGAAAGAGGCAATTCTGACCTTTCAATTGATAATGGAAGCAAGACTAAAGAAGAACCAAGACAGGTTCATCGGATTTATCGACCTGAAAAAAGTGTTCGACAGTGTCAAATAGTGCAAAATGTTCGAAATTATGAGAAAAAATAGGGGTAATCTATAAGAAAAAACCGGTAATATACAATGTGATCAAGAGAAAAGTGGGAACAGTAACAGTAGAAGACCAAGAAAGAAGTGCTCGGATAAAAAGTGGTGCAATACAAGGATGTAGTCTTTTGCCTCGACTGTTGAATCTATACATCGACGAATCTATGACGGAAATTGAAATGTTCAAGAGTGGAATTAAAATTCAAGGTAAAAAATAACAATATTAGCATTTGCTGATAACATTGCTATCTTCAATAAAAGTGAAGAATAATTACAGGATGTGTTGAACGGAATGAACAGTATAATAAGTACCGAATATGAATTGAGAGAAAATCTAAGAAATACAAAAGTAATGAGAAGTAGCAGAAATGAGAACAGCAAGAAACATAATATCAGTGTTGGCGCCCACGAAGTACATCTAGTTAAGGAATTTTGCTACCAAATCAGCAAAATAGCCCATGGCAGACGGAGCAAGAAGCACATAAAAAGCAGACTGGCACTGGCGAAAAAGGCATTCCTGGCCAATAGGAAAATCATCAAAAATAGGCCTTAATTGAAGGAGCATTTTCTAAAGATACATGTCTGGATCACACCATTGTATGGCAGTGAGATACGGACCGTGGGAAAACCGGAAAAGAAAAGAACCGAATGATTTTGGAAGTGGAGCTACAGAAGAATGTTGTAAATTAGTTGCACTGGTAAAGTAAGGAATGAGGAGATTCTCCTCGGGCATGGGTGTGTGTGTTTGTCCTTAGGATAATGCAAGTTAAGTAGTGTGTAAGCTTCGGGACTGACGACCTTAGCAGTTAAGTCCCATAAGATTTCACACACATTTCAACATTTTGAGAAGATTCTCCGGAGAATCGGCGAGTAAAGAACTATACGGAAAACAGTGACATGAAGAAGGGACAGAATGGCTGGGCATCTGTTGGAACATCAGAGAATAACTTGCGTGGTACTAGAGGGAGCGGTAGAGGATAAAAACTTTTGAGGAAGACAGAGATTGGAATACATCCAGTAAATAATTGAGGACGTTGGTTGCAAGTGCTGCTCAGAGATGAAGAGCTTGGCACAGGAAAGAAATTCGTGGCGGGCCGCTTCAGATATGTCAGAAGATTGAGGCGAAAAATACTATAATTTGGTTGCTTTCTTCTAACAACTGTATGGAAATGCAATATTAACTGGCTTTCGCGTCTGGCGTGTGGCGGATGGTACTTCGTTTTCTGTCTGTTTGTTCGGTAGAATGTCTGGCATGTGACTGATGGTACTTCGTGTTCTGTTTGTTTGTTAGGCAGAAATTTTACAGTTCACTTCCAAATGAGCTAGAGACTTGAAATTTTCAATGTACCAATGCAATGAGAATTCGTTTTTTTGTCTGTTGTGTGACGAAGTGCACTTCTTGTTCCACTGCTATTTTTTCCTTTCCCTGTTTCGGGGGCGAATGCTTCGCGGAAGGAAGAGTGCTGCTAAGCTCCAGGTGAGCTTGTTTATTCTGTTCTAACCTCACAATTTTTTTTTAAATCGCATGAAAAGTTTCACCGAGCACACTGAAGAGCAGAAAATACAGACTAAAGATCAGAAAAGTTCTTCAGCGATATACTTCCAATTTTTACGTGTTACTCTAATGAACATTCGAGCGGACACAGGTTTCATAAATAATTATGAATGTCATATGTAAAAGGAAAACGTTGTCTCTAAAAGCCTCCTAAAGATCTTGACGGATTTACTTCAAATATTTACACGAGACTGTACTGAACATTCAGACGGAAATAGACGTAGAGAGGTGGGAGAAGGGGAAGCACAGAGAAAGGGGGAGGAGGCTACGCACGGAGAGATGGGGGTAGGGGGAGATATAAGGAGAGAGAGAGACAGGATGAGAAGATGGGCAGAGAAAGGGCTGGCAGGGAATTTGGGATGTATCTGCAATTCCCATACACATTAAATAATTGCGAAGCATTGTCGGGTTCGCTAGTACTGAAGAATAATGACACATAAGCAGGGGACTTTACTGTAATCATTTCGGCTCATTTCATTAATGTTTATCTCTATTTTTTTTACAGAGTTCGCAGATAAAATATAAGACATTCTTCTGATCCAGTCACCCAACACATTCCCAACCTCTTCACTCGCTGCACAGTACCCAGTCTTCTTAATCTCAATCGCAACACACAACGCACTTTTCAGTATCTTCTGTTGGTCCATTACTTCAAGTTATTTCCAGTTTTCTTCACCGCTTTTTAATTGGCTTTCCATTGCCTCCCTTTAGATGTTTATTTTGTTTTGGAACACCGGACTTAAACTCAGGTTTCTTCAAGTCTCTTTCAACTTTATTTTTTTGTGCTTTTAATCTCTTCTCTTCAGTGGCGGAAATTTCCTTTTCTAATTGTTTTAAGTGCTTCAGCTGCCTTCTACGCGATTATTTTCTTAGACGTAACCATGCTCACAGCTGTTTTCATGCACCCTTCATTCCATTTTCCTCTTGCTTTTTTCTCATTTGTCATCATTTCAATCTGAAAAGAAGCAAGAAGAAGGAACAGTGATTTAAAAATGGAAATTACTTCTGGCCGATACTGAAGGAATGTCGGGCAGTCGGTACTGCACGAGAAACACGCAGTAGGATCTAGTCATTGCGTACGTAGCCCACCCAGCTAGCCGCACGGTCTAACGCGATACTTCCCGAGCGGGAAGAGGTGACGGTCCCCGGCACGAATCTGTCTGGCGGATTAGTGCCGAGGTCCGGTGTGGCGGCCAGCCTATGAATGGTTTTTAAGGCGGTTCTACATCTATCGGGCTGGTTCTCCTTGTACGGCGGGAGAAAGCCTCTCCATCGTTTCTTGGTCTCCAGTTTAATACATAATACACATACTGTACGTTCTGTTATAAAAACTGCCAAGAAACATTTGTTAGATTTCACTCTTTAATGACAAAGGCAACCGAAATACAGCAACGAAATTAATTACTTACCTTAAAAACGGACGCCAAAGACCTCAAAAAATTCTTGTGCGCTGTGCTACAGCAATACGAAGAATCACTGAGAGCAGACAAAGTACTAAAAGAGAGGAAAAAGATAGCTGAGTCCAGTGCACATGTATAAAGATGCTTGCTTCAGCGTACTGTGCACTTGCCTATTTGAAGACGGAAAGCGCAATCACAGTAGCAGCCGGTAAGCTGGCTGATACTGCAAAAATCTCTGCTGGCTAAAAACTTGTAGTAATAGGCAGGGAGCCAAATTATAATACTTTCTCTTTCCGTTTCAGATTGTGAGGGATTCATTAAGATTTTTAATTGTTGACAACTAAGTCAATAACATGGTTAGCTATTGTATAAGATAGTCTGTTATTATGGAACTCTAAGAAAATCTTTACTTAATTAAATGAACAGATCCAAACCTTCACTAATAGTAATCTGTGCTTAAGACTGTATGACGATAGTGAAACAGGTACGTAATTGGGATAGCGTTTGTTTTGAGGTAGTATTTTTACTTTTCCCGTAAGGCGAGCTATTAGAAAATTGATCTCAAAAATTCTTTCACTTTTGCAACTTTTTCTCCCTACATACAAGGAGAAAAACGGCAGAGATTAAAAACTTCATGGCTTTAAGTTGAATCTGGGGACACCTAAGTTTTCGCATTTTATGTATGCTTAAGACTCAGCACGAACACCATCTGTCCACTAAGGGTAAATTCCAGTGATGAGACAGAATGGCGCTGGGGAATGACCACGTCGTTAAGTGAGTATGCAGACTAGACCAATTTCGACGTTCAAGTCAGAGACGTATCCAAATTCTCTTTATGTTGAATAATTTTATCATTCTCTTTATGCTGAATAACTTTATCTGTGTAAAAGCAGGAAAAAAAGCACTCTCGCTCTCTATCTCCATTTTGTCACTGCAGTTGCACGTAATACGTATTGCTCCACTCCCCATTAATACTAATAACAGACTTCTATTATAAAAAAGACGAACAACAATTCAGATGTGAGTGTCTACATAATCAGTGACTTTGTATCTTTTTAATGCAAATGACTTAGTAAGACCTTTTTTCTCGTAATTCGGCGCACAAGTATATTTCCTGTAAAGTCACTGTAACGTTCTTTTATGTATTTAATCTGCTTTGTATGGAATAATTTGATGGGAGAGTAACCTTCTTTAAATAATTTTTAGTTAATGCGTGACTGAGGAATGGATACAAAAGTGGAGTTATTGTATAGCGTGCTGTAATTTCAAGTGGTGTGCTTACTATGTGTTATGGATAGCAAAAGCTTTGTCTGAACTGATTGGGCAATGGAACTCCCAATGGCAATAAAGAATGCAGTCACTGCAAAATACATTCAGCCCCTTAGGTACTGAACATTCTGCCGCTGTTCAAAACTGGTAACTTCGGTCCCCGTGCACATAACAAATAAGTTAAATTATCTTACCTCTAAAGCAGCAACGGTGGAACGCGATATATTCTGGTCTTTCGCGAGAAAAATTAAAATATACTAGCTACAGGCTCAGCAGTATTCAATGCTGGCAGTAATACTTTTAAATGTACATGAAATTCATTTGGCTGATAAATGAAAACATTTAAGAAAAATTCAATGTCTTTGAAAAACAAATGACCTGGACAGGGAGGCGGTAATGATGTGGGTGAATTATTAAAACTGACTTTTTCAATAGTGAAATTGTATTCAAAGTTAAGTTTGGCTATTCAAAACATCTGACAATTGAAATTACATTACTCAGAAGAATTACATCCTTTTTTTAACAGTTCAGTCACAACAATGAGATTTATACAGCAAGAAATATCTAACCTCACTGAAAACGCATAAACACAAATCATCAAATTATATATACCTAAGTTAGAAACATTACAAGAGGAAAATATCTAACGAGCCTTTATATCAAATCTGTTTACGTGCATTCTGGGGATACTCAACAATGGCAAATTGTCAGACAACTGATATACACTAACTCGCTGGAAAAACGAAATTCATAAATGTTTAATATCTTTACCTTGCTTTCGAGAAGACTTCGGCGCCCACGCTTCTATTTGAATAATACATCTACTCGTAATTCCTATATTATAATATAAAACTTGGTGGTTTGACACAGCACAACACAAAAACTGCCTACTCCATCCTCTTTCGCCCACAACTTTGCGTCAAGCACTGTCTTACTCCAACACTACAATCTCAGACCACATCTTTGGTTCTGCGGTCGTGGACAGTCAGCAATCCATTTTTATAAAGGCTATGAGAGACAATCATCGCTTCTAATATAATAGTTTCATTTTAGTTTACATTAGTATAATCATCACACACAGAAGCCTCCTTTCAATAAGAATGTTAAAGTATTAATTCATATAAAGAAAAAGAATTCTGAACTATTACAGGCGGTCTTATTCGCACTACGCCAACGGCCTTGTCGCAGCGGTAACACCTACATCTACATCTACATCTACATCCATACTCCGCAAGCCACCTGACGGTGTGTTGCGGAGGGTACCCTGAGTACCTCTATCGGTTCTCCCTTCTATTCCAGTCTCGTATTGTTCGTGGAAAGAAAGATTGTCGGTATGCTTCTGTGTGGGCTCTAATCTCTCTGATTTTATCCTCATGGTCTCTTCGCGAGATATACGTAGGAGGGAGCAATATACTGCTTGACTCTTCGGTGAAGGTATGTTCGCGAAACTTTAACAAAAGCCCGTACCGAGCTACTGATCGTCTCTCCTGCAGAGTCTTTCACTGGAGTTTATCTGTCATCTCCGTAACGCTTTCGCGATTACTAAATGATCCTGTAAAGAAGCGCGCTGCTCTCCGTTGGATCTTCTCTATCTCTTCTATCAACCCTATCTGGTACGGATCCCACACTGCTGAGCAGTGTTCAAGCAGTGGGCGAGGCAACAGTAAACAAAACTATACAGCATTGAATGGTATTGGAAAAGCGTACGAGTGCTCCTCAAACTACAATACGCACCAAAACAATGTGTTATTTTCACAACAATCATAAAAGTAGTCAACGTATCACTTTCGGTCTCTTAATTGAACTTACAACAGTACTTTGGCAAAATACTGCATTTCCTTAGGATTCTTCCAATGAATCTCAGTCTGGCATCTGCTTTACCGACGATCAACTTTATATGATCATTCCATTTTAAATCACTCCTAATGCGTACTCCCAGATAATTTATGGAATTAACTGCTTCCAGTTGCTGACCTGCTATTTTGTAGCTAAATGATAAGGGATCGATCTTTCTATGTATTCGCAGCACATTATACTTGTCTACATTGAGATTCAATTGCCATTCCCTGCACCATGCGTCAATTCGCTGCGGATCCTCCTGCATTTCAGTACAATTTTCTATTGTTACAACCTCTCGATACACCACAGCATCATCTGCAAAAAGACTCAGTGAACTTCCGATCTCTTCCACAAGGTCATTTATGTATATTGTGAATAGCAACGGTCCTACCTGAAATCACTCTCACTTCGGAAGACAAGTCAGGTCACCGACGTTAAGCGCTGTCGGCCTGGGCTAGCACTTAGATGTGTGCCATCCGGATTGCCGACCACAGTTGGCAAGCGGAGTGCACTCTGAGGCAAACTGAGGAGCTACTTGACTGAGAAGTAGCGGCTCCGGTCTCGTAAACTAACATACGGCCAGTAGAGCGGTGTGCTGACCATATGCCCCTACATATCTGCATTCAGTGACGCCTGTGAGCTGGGGATGCCACGGCACCCGGTCGGTACTTTTGGACCTTCATGCTCTGTTTCGGGTTGCGTTAAGATTTACTTTTTATTCGCACTACACACGCTTGGCAAGACAGTGGCGCTCAGTATTTTGCCAAAGTACTGTTGTAAGTTGAATTAAGAGACCGAAAGTGATACGTTGACTAATTTTTATGATTGTTGTGAAAATAACACATTGCTTTGGTGGGTCTTGTAGTTTGAGGAGCACTCGTACGCTTTTCCAATACCATTCAATGCTGTATAATTTTGTCTACTGTTGCTTCCACGTGAGGATTGCTGGAAGTGCACTTAAGTGAAAGAAAATAAACAAAAAGTGAAAATATTGCACTAAAAATAGTATTTTCAGTCTTTCATGGAAAAATAAAGCACTTGCCACGATACTTTAATTTGTGTTTGAGATCATGAAACACAAGTGACAGAACGAAATTTTGTTTTCTGTTACACTTACTGCCGGCTGGTGTGTCCGAGTGGTTCTAGGCACTTCAGTCTGGAACCGCGCCACCTCTACGGCCTCAGGTTCGAATCCTGCCTCGGGCGTCGATGTGTGTGACGTCTTTAGGTTAGTTAGATTTAAGTAGTTCTAAGTTCTAGGGGACTGATGACCTCAGATGTTAAGTCCCATAGTGCTCAGACCCATTTGCACCATTTGTTACCGTTACTAGTAGCCTAATAAAACATGTATTGTTTACAGCACCAGATTTTATGTTAGATTTGATTAGTATCCTTGCGACAACCAGATTCTGTTGTTATGAAAACGGCAGTTTACACAAGTGATGAAGTTCCGATTATGCGAGAGGTACGGGAGTCGATCCAAAAATGGAAACAATAGAAGCACAACGCAGTAATACGCCTAATGCGGTGTAGGAAAGCCAGTGTCATTCTAAACAGCTGCCAGTTATGTCGGACTGGATAAATGCAGGTCCCGTATGGTTTTCAAGAGAACCTTACACCACTCTCCTGTATAACAGTACAAGCTCATGAGGGGGACAGCGATCACGCAACCTTCTCTCCAAAGTACACTACAATGGCTCAGAATATCGAGATATGGCGCCTGAGATGGAAAGGGGAGCTGCGACATATAATTCTTGTGCTCACAAGACCTGTCTTGGATGTGCGAGCTGTCTGAACAAAGGCCTAACCATCTTGGAACACATCATAACTATTGGAGAACAGCTAGTGCACTACGGGATGGACCTAATCAGCCAAAACAGTCACTTAATTTTTTTGCAGTAATGAGACCTTGGAGAATAACCATGGACTACCATGATATAGCTGCTCAAATCATCACCGAAAAATCGTAAAGTTTTTCTCTTAGGATATTAACTCAGTCACTGATCGAACGCAGCATTTGTGTAATGTGTTGCACGTATGTCCACCTACTGAGCTGAGAGTTCTCGACTGGCATGTTGACGATACAAATTACGTTTCCGGCATGGACAGAGATTTTCCTACTTTTTAGAGTGTTGAAATGCAATGGATCGAGACTATCGAAGAAAAGGTGCTGAATAACCTGATAGTAGCGTCATTGAATATTAGCGTCCATCGTGTGAAAGCGACGTTATCCGCAGCGATACGTTGCGCGATCCTCCCTAGTTAATCGATGAGCTCTTCAGCAGGTGACGGACCACTCAGCATCAACTCACGAAGTAATGTAGCATTGTAGCGACAGCAAAGTCTGTGTGCAGCTCAATATTATTGTTTTTATGTAGTGATTTGCATCTTAATAATCTTTCCTTCGTGGAGGACCACAGTCATATAAAATCTTTTGAAAGAAATTTCCGCCATTTGACTATTAATAGTAATGACTTTCGCTATGTAGCCATTCCCAAGTGCATGTTGAAATGTTAGTAACCTGCCTGTCACATGTCATGGAAAAATCACGTTTGTTGTCTTATAGACCAGTTATCGTATTACAGGATAGGAGTAAATATCCAAGATTCACAATATGGCTGACGTTGTGCACAATGAGAAACCGTACAACTGGCCTAGAAGACCACAGATATGTTTTTCCACGATGACTTGTCATGGTCAGGTTTAACATTTCAACATGTGCTTGAAAATGCCTACAAAGCCGAAATCGTGATTATGTAAAGTAAATTAAGAGTAAACAGTGATATGGTGGATATTTATTTCAAAATTGCATACACACAATACATGTAATGGATATCATATGATGTTGTATGTGAGGAAAGATCACACTGTTTGACTGCGACAATGCAGTGCAAATCTCTGAATAGAAAGTGGGCTTCGTAACCTGCATCGTCAGCCAATAAATCAGCAAAATTGGAAGACTGTCTAGGAAACTCAGTTCCTACTGTCTGGTTTATATATTTTGTTTCCTTCTGTGTCTACTTTTATGATGTTTGGCGTGCTGCCTCAGCTATTCTCTGTGTCCCTACTCACAGACCCAAAAAACACAAACACACAAACACAAAAACAAACACACATAAACGCTCACACACACACACACACACACACACACACACACACACACACACACACACACAACACGTTGGTGTTAATATGTGAGATGTGGTGTAGGATTAGTATCAGCTTTGTGCGACTGCAAAAAATGAATTTAATCTCTGCGTCCAAGCTAGTAAGCATTGTTCTCGCTTCTGGTATCCATTGTCCGCTCTCCAAGATTATAAGGACTTGGCTCCGGTATAAAGGAAAGCTCAGATGAGTTGAATTAAAATGTTTCACTAGGAGATTATCGTGAATTTTTTAGTTTATTAATGGACACGACGTATCAGACAAGCCAAAGTTAACACCCTTCTTTTTAGTTAAGTATAATGTGACACTTTTCATAATTGAGAAGCACCTATAATACGAACTCCTCTTGTTTCCTACCTCGTTTGTCCAACTAATAAAAATATGTTTACAATGTCGTTTTTTTAGTCAGTATTCTTACCAGCCCCCTCCTTCATTAATAAATGTTTCATCGTATTCATATACCAATTGTTCATTAGGCATCATTTTCGCACTGATAAATGGACTAATTCTGGATGTTTATGTCTTCCCTTGTATCTTCCATTTAAAGCGTGTCGATAACCTTACCAATTCTTTTGCGTGTAACTCAAATAGATTTGTACAATGATAATTAGTTGAATTTTATTTCTATGTACTCATTTAACATTTCCAGATGTATGGCGGAGTGGCTTACATGTTAATATCGGGTCAGTGACCGATTTTTCTATTTTCTTTTTCACGTGCACATTTGCTCTACATGGATTCTAGAGTCGCAAAGTTTATGTTTCTTTCCGTTTTGATTACTTGCAGTTGTTCTACTGACATGTTATTTGCATTTTATTTCATCTTCTTTTGTGTTGTAAACATGTCGCTTTGGTCCCTGAATTCACCACCGTTTCTAAGTTTTTCTACGCCCAACTACAGCAGCAGCATTACCCGAGAACTACTTCATTTATAATCTTCATTTGCGCATTTTCCTGTTGTCATGCAGCTGTTTTTAGCCTCCGGCTTGTTATGCATCACATGCATTAGTACAACTACTCAGAATAATTTAAACACTTTAATCTGTTTTACAATGGCATATGTAACTGAAATTTATAGAAAAAATAAGCACGATCACTATCCGATAGAGTGGCTCTGAATGTTTTCTTTACTATTTAGTTTTGATGTTATTGACATCGAGAAATTATGCTCGTAAGTGTTTGTTCCTTTTCAAATTAATACACAAATTTTAAACATAACCTGAATTATCCATTTCACAAGTATACTCCGTGTGCCAACCCAAATTTGTGAGAGAGGGTTGTCTACCTATAGCTCTGAGCACTATGGGACTTAATTTCTGAGGTCATCAGTCCCCTCGAACTTAGAACTACTTAAACCCAATTAACGTAAGGACATTACACACATCGATGCCCGAGGCAGGATTCGAACCTGCGACCGTAGCGGTCGCGCGGTTCCAGAGTGTAGCACCTAGAACCGCTCGGCCACTCCGGCCGGTAGTCTACCGACGGCAACACTGTCATTTCCATTCCCCCTCCGTCGTTCCATTCGGGAATGATGCGTGGCAAGAAAGCCTCTTAGTAAGCCTCCCTATGTTTTCTAATTACACGCAGTTAGACGCGTTGTGCTCGTATTGTTGATAAGGAGCGCAGAAAGCTAAATCTGTCTGTTATATTGCTAGAGAAGGCCGAAATGCACGCTATAAGCTCACGCAGGATGGCGTGAGGTCTGAAACAGGATACGTAATGAATGCTATAAAGAAAAGTACGTAGCTTCTGGAATACTTAACTTCAATCCATCATTTGTATACATCGTTCTTGATGAGAAATGCTTCATACGATAACTATCAATTGCTATGGCGCCTTGCTAGGTCGTAGCCATTGACTTAGCTGAAGGCTATTCTAACTATCTTCTCTGCAAATAAATGAGGCTTCGTCAGTGTTGCATCGCTAGCTAAGTCGTCCGTACAACTGGGGCGAGTGCTAGTAAGTCTCTCGAGACCTGCCGTGTGGTGGCGCTCGGTCTGCGATCACTGACAGTGGCGACACGCGGGTCCGAGATGTACCAATGGACCGCGGCCGATTTAAAGCTACCACCTAGCAAGTGTGGTGTCTGGCGGTGACACCACACTGTCAATACCACAGAGCATATTGCCTGTGGAGAACAACATTGAACTGACATATCACCACAGCGCCGGATGCCGACAGAAGTGACTGTTGGTCAGGAACTGCACGTTATGTTATGAACGTAAGTGGAATGAAAGCATTAGTCTTATAGAATAAAAAATATAGCTTTTCTGCGAAATAACAATAACTAAAATATAAGCTTTCTGCACGAAAGTGAATTGTATTTGCACAACTGTCAGCTCTGTTTTTGTATTTGTTGCCTCCAACAAATGCACTGTAATTACCTAGTACCTTGTAAAGCACGAAAATGCTTAGTATCACTGTTGCACGCTCCTCGGCATGATAGACACAAGGAGTTCAAGAGGTTGGTGCTGAGATGATCCAGTGTTTGGGGAGAGTTTCTGCGACGACGCATAGCATATTTCAAATTTCCCATCGTAACTCCTACCCACACCATAAAGGGACATTATGCTCACATTTCTATAAAAATGCAATGGAATAGATTATAGTATAACTGAGGCACTCCTATGCCAGTCGGAGCAATGGAGAATGTTGTAATTCTAATAGATCCCACGTAGTTAATATCTGCAGTAATTTCTCCTTAGTTGCTACATCAATTATGCTTTATCATTCAAATAAGAGAACTTCTTTCTTTTTGCAATCAAATTTACTATGTGTGCCAAGCATGTTTCCCCTATTTGTGGACCGAGAGAGGTGGCGCAGTGGTTAGCACACTGGACTCGCATTCGGGAGGACGACGGTTCAATCCCGTCTCCAACCATCCTGATATAGGTTTTCCGTGATTTCCCTAAATCGTTTCAGGCAAATGCCTGGAAGGTTCCTTTGAAAGGGCACGGCCGATTTCCTTCCCAATCCTTCCCTAACCCGACCTTGCGCTCCGTCTCTAATGACCTCGTTGTTGACGGGACGTTAAACACTAACTATCTACCTACCCTATTTGTGCGAAACATATTCGGCGGTTATAATACGAAGAAAATTATTCAATTATACATTTTATGACATTAGCTCTGTAGTTATTCTTGGTAGCTCTTAAATCTAGAGAAGGTTAGATCAAGCACCTATTAGCCGTATAAATTTCCGAATCATTATTTTGCTGAGCAGTCAGTTTCGGTGATACTCCATTTTCTCCATCTTCGGGTTCGCTCAACGAATTTTAGGAAGATTCCCCCCTCTGACCGAGTCAAAGTATGATCAACATTTAATGATTGCTATTCATTGATCTCTAACGGTAATTGAATGCTGGCCCCTGTTTTGACTCAAATCCTCCTAGACGTCCGCCTAAGGCGCTGAAGATGGCGTAATATATCGCCGGAACTACTTGCTCAATAAAATAACGTTTTGGAAATTTAGACGGCTCAAATGTTTTTTACTGAACAGCCGAGGTTCCACAACCATCTGTAGAAACATGGACACACAGACGCTTTAAATCTTTTACAGAAAATAAAATATTTATATAAGCTGTCAGAACTGATAAGGGTGGGAGGGGCAGAGGAATGGAGTGGCAACTGATAATGATAAATCTATATGCCGGGATTATCGCAGACATTTTTATTGATAATAATGTTTAACATAAAGTTACAAAATCTTTTAACCAAAAGATCAACAGATAACCTTTTTAAAATTACTGGAGGAAGTTCCAAAATAATAGCCGGCAACGCACACTAAAGTGTTTCAACACACAGCTAGAAAATCTTAGTCATCAGGTCATTAGATAACCTTTTTAAAATAACTGACGAAAATTTAAGCACAGGATAACAGGATTCGTAGAAGGCGATCAGTTACTTGGTGCTCGTGCAGTTTTGGTCTGACGGGAGGAATGATAGGATAGTCCAGACAGTTGCCATGTCCAATGCGACCAGATGGCTCAGTAGGCCGAACATCTGCCTAATAAGAAGAAAACCCAGCTTCGAATCCAGGTCTGGCACAAATTTCCAACTTTCTCCATTGATTTCTATCAATGCACCCTGCCGCCAATGTCTGTAATACCTTTGTGCCATAATCGCTAGTTGGCAACAGTGGGGCTGAAAGTGACTTTTTGCATAAAGAGAAAAACACAGAAATTTTTTTGTTAAACTACATCGCTAATAACAAAACAATTCAACAAATACACAAGCAGATTAAGAAACGCCTAACGAATGATTAACGCTATTATTCAATTACAGTTGTGCATGGAATACTATTTACAAAGTGGAATTCCGCTGAAATGCCAGATTACGTGAATTGCTCGGAAGCCACAGTGTTAAGAAACTGTTATGAAGGTAAGTAATAAAACAGAAATACCAAAGCTGGTGAAGCTCCGTTTTTCAGCGAACTGGATGTTGCATGCCTTTCTTATACGTGGGCAAATAGTAAAATTACTTTTATTACAACTGCATGGACGTTCGAAATCTAGTCACCATGAATTGGTTCCGCTTATTGGTGACAATTGAAAGTTCCTTGCAAGAGCTTATCCGTTCTAATAACATCAGATTAACTACTGTTAACTGGTAGACTAGCAAAACCCGCAGAAAAACGGTGATTACAGGGCAGTCAAGAGTAACCAGTACTACAAGAGTTAAAACACACGATTAAACACAGGTTAAAAATGGTTCGAATGGCTCTGAGCACTATGGGACTTAACATCTACGGACATCAGTCCCCTAGAACTTACAACTACTTAAACCTAACTAACCTAAGGACATCACGCAACACCCAGTCATCACGAGGCAGAGAAAATCCCTGACCCCGCCGGGAATCGAACCCGGGGAAAACACAGGTTAAAATATACACTATGAGACTCTGCAGAATTAAGACAGCAAATCCGAAAGCACATTTATCCAGTTAGTACATACAAGTCGTTTTAACTCTACCCAGAAGAATACAGCAGTATCAGGAAAGCCGAAATGCAGTGTTTGCTTTTGCTTTAACAACTTACCCGCTCAATATTGAAGGTGAATGAACTGTTGTTCCGGTGACAGGAACTACAGATGTCTACCATGGTGAACATTCAAAGCAGTCTCTTGAACTACGATCAACAACTCAGAGATTATTAGGTTCACAAATGCTCACCATGCATCCTTTTCTCGGTGACAACCAGTCCGCATTGCGTACAGAAACTGACCAACATTTATAAGTGCAGGCAGCCCTCCTTTCTGAGAGGCAATTCCATATAACCAGTCCCGTCTGAAAATAAACACCAACGTAAGAGGGACGTTCAATAAGTAAAAAACACAGTTTTCTCTGAAAGCAGACTGATTTTATTCAGTATTCTACACTGTATTGTACATCACTCCTTTGGCTACAAAACACTATTTTTCAACATAATCTCCGTTCAATGCGACGGCCTTACGTCACCTGGTTGGGCCTGTATGGCCACATAATACCACTGTAATGGTGACGTCGGAATCAACGTCTTGCTGCATCAATAACCTCCCCACAATCCAAGTACTGCTTCCCGCGGAGTGAATCCTTCGTTGGCCCAACCAGGTGAAAGTCGGAGGGTGCAAGAACCGGATTGTAATACTGACGAGGAAGAACAGTCCAATGAAGTTTTGTGAGCTCCTTTCGGGTGTGCAGACATGTCTGACGTTCGGTTGAGGGGCGAGGTATTTGATTGTGATCCGTCAGTCACTTAGATTGAGAATGTCCGTGCGTTCGAATACTGCAGGAGACACAGATGTGTGCTGCCGGCCGTCATGCGGTATATCGGACAGAACTGTGCGACTTTGTTTGCAACAATGACAGACGCCTAGCCTAACGACTCACCATCGTTGTTTTCACTGCAAAATCTCCACAGACCCTCTGACAACGCCTATCAATATGTGTGTGATGCTGTGGTTGGCTGCAAAAAGAAACACAATGCCAGGTCTATGCTTGAAACGCTTCTCTGCTGCAGACGCCATTTTGAAGGCTACGAATAGCGCTGCCAAATATTGGAACTTCATGAAATCATTGGCGCTGAAGCGGGAATATTCCACTATGTCCGACTTACTGAACGCCCCTCGTCGATCGAAACTCGCCGCGCGGCTTCACACACATTACTGGCCCAGCCTACTTGCGGTGTTGTAACCATCCAGAAGCCTCGAGGAGAAACTGTCCATTGTCACTGCAGTCGGGGCGTTTCTTCCCCTCGGAGCAGCATAAATCGCCTTCCCCGGCGTGGCACCTCTCGGCTGGGAAGCAGGTGAGCGTAATAACCATTATTTATACTCTTATTCGCACAGATGAATGAATCTTTACAGCCGGCCACTGTGACCGAGCGGTTCTAGGCGCTACCGTCTGGAGCCGCGCGACCGCTACGATCGCAGGTTCGAATCCTGCCTCAGGCATGGATGTGTGTGTTGTCATTGTGGTAGTTAGTTTTAAGTAGTACTAAGTTCTAGGGGACTGATGACCTCAGAAGTTAAGTCCCATAGTGCTCAGAGCCATTTGAACCATTTTGAATCTTTACAGATCTCACATCTCTTGTTTGTATTATAGACCACTGAAGATGCCTAGCAGTAATCAACGAGATGTGTGTGCTACGCACAAGAAAATTTAATTTCACAAGATGGAATTGTTCTTATTTACACGATAGAACATAAATAATAAGTCTAGATTTGTGTACCCTCGCAATAAATCTCCGAAAGTTAACTCTTGCCAAAGAGCCTGTAGCAGCCGTAAGAATTCAAGCAGACAGTTAGTCTCTTAAGACTCTATGAATATTCCTCCTTTTTAACATCAATATGTGTCCAAAATTTTCCTTTCTGTCGTTGTCATATAATCTCTATTGACACACCTTATCACTGTACACGTTGTACGAAGCATATTATCTCTATCTGCATTATTGAATATTTACTGTGCCAACACAATTAAAGTCCTGGGCCGCTCAGCAGCTGGCGCCATAGTCAGTGGTTGACTTGCCGCCACAGCAGAATGCATGCTGGCCATCGAAGAGGCCGAGAGCAGCAAGTCAACGAGCAACCGAGGGTGACGACAGAAAGAAGTCTTATGTGTGACGCTGGACCAGCCGGAACTAGAATCAGCACCTTGTCTACGGACTGTCAACACATCTTGTGGAGCGCCCCACACATCGAGGATGCGGCTTCCGGTGTGTCTGTTCCTGAGTGGTTGGTTCCTGTGTAATCCGTGAACAGCGGAGCCGCTAAATCTTGGAGTGTGTTGCTGGGCAGAGGAGTCGCTGTTGGCGGCCGCCAGCTTTGGGACCGCTATATTAGGACAGGGCGGGTGCCGTTTATTGGTGGAGAGCGCAGATGCAGCCTGGTCTGGAAATGTACGTCTGCGGAAACAGAGGGGCAGCTGGCAGCTGTCAACACCGAGAGAGCAGCGCCAAAACATAGGAAGAATGAGTCGGGTGGTATACTGCTGGCTCCCGGGCAGCCTGTGCCTGCTGTGCACAAGCGTGGCTGTGATTGGTGCTGTACACAGGATTGCTCAAGTAAGTTGTCACGCTTTTCTGTGTCTAATTAGCAATCCTTGTTACTCGTTGTGGATTTCTTTTCTTACAACGAGCTCAACTACAATATTTGTAATAATATTGTATGTATCGTGTGTGTGTGTGTGTGTGTGTGTGTGTGTGTGTGTGTGTCTGGAATAGAGTGCGATGTTAGTGTTGTATGATGATGAGAGAATGGAGAGGGTGAAACACGCTGTCGGCACACAGCAGCCGCGCCGGATTAGCCGAGAGGTCTTGGAGCTGCAGTGGTGGACTGTGCGGCTGGTCCCGGCGGAGGTTCGAGTCCTCCCTCGGGCATGGGTGTGTGTGTTCGTCCTTAGGATAATTTAGGTTAAGTAGTGTGTAAGCTTAGGGACTGATGAACTTAGCAGTTAGGTCCCATAAGATTTCCCGGCACACAGCCTTTTCCTAGCGAGTAGCACCAAGAGACCCGCCAACCATCAACAACATCACATGCTCTCACTTTGTGAACAGTGAGGAAAGGTTTGGTTTTTAAATCAGAACTTTGCTGCAAAGTCTGGTGATCAGCAAATTTATGATCCCAACCTGCTCACCACCAGGTTGTTTGCCGCCGCACTAGCGTGGGTTAGCGACTCACACCTCGTGCACTTGCATTTCTAAACTCTGCCGCTGTTTGCTCACTGTCTGTTACAGGTGATTACAGAGGCAACATCCTTAGCACCGCGACCTTGTCGGCATTGTTCAGTTCTATTGTTACTCTTTCTGGGAAGGCCTCACGGGACATTTGTGTTTGTACTGATAGAGCACTGTTCTCAGATTCTAAAGTTTTGTCTTTGATATCACGATACGTCGCAAGTTTGAGGTTTGATTATGTTGACGGTCTGTCATATTCTTACGGGTATATGTTATTCATAATGTCCGGTGGCATGCGTGTATGCATGGAATGTTTTTAACTAGCGAACGATTTTGGCTGAAGCCATCGTTGCGGTTTAGCTGGATAATTACGTTATATTTATTCTGAGTAATTTATGACTTAACTGTAGTATTATATTATACTTCATATGTTGTCATCTTAGTACTGACTGATTGTTATCTGACTGAATAATCATGGGTGACTGGAATTTGATAGTAGGAAAAAGAAGAGAAAGAAACGTTGTAGGCGAATATGGAATGGGGGTAAGGAATGAAAGACCAAGCCGCCTGGGAGAATTTTGCGCAGAGCATAACTTACTCATAGCTAACACTTGGTTTAAAAATCATGAGAGAAGATTGTATACATGGAAGAGGCCTGGAGACACTGGAAGGTTTCAGATAGATTACATAATGGTAAACTAGAGATTTAGGAACCATGTTTTAAATAGTAAGACACTTCCAGGGGCAGATGTGGAATCTGGCCACAATCTATTGGTTGTGAACTATAGATTAAGACTTAAAAAACCGCAAAAACGTGGGAATTTAAGGAGATGGGACCTGGATAAACTGAAAGAACCAGAGGTTGTAGAGAGTTTCAGAGAGAGCATTATGTAACGACTGACAAGAATGGGGGAAAAATACAGTAGAGGAAGAATGGGCAGCTTTGAGAGATGAAATAGTGATGGCAGCAGAGGAGCAAGTAGGCAAAACGACGACGGCTAGTAGAAATACTTGGGTAACAGAAGATATATTGAATTTATTTGATAAAAGGAGAAAATATAAAAATGCAGTAAATGAAGCAGGCAAAAAGGAACACAAACATCTCAAAAATGAGACAGAGAGGACGTGCAAAATGGCTCAGCAGGGATGGCTGAGGACAAATGTAAGGCTGTAGAGGCATATATCACTAGTGATAAGATAGATACTGCCTACAGGAAAATTAGAGAGACGTTTCGAGAAAAGAGAACCACTTGTATGCATATCAAGAGCTCTGGTGGAAAACCCAGTTCCAAGCAAAGGAGGAAAAGCAGAAAAGTTTAAGGAGTATATAGAGGGTCTATACGATAGCGATGTACTTGAGGACAGTATAATGGAAATGGAGGATGATGTAGATCAAGATGAAATGGGAGATATGATACTGGGTGAAGAATTTAACAGAGCACTCAAAGACCCAAGTCGAAGCAAGGTCCTGGGAGTAGACAACATTCCATTAGAATTACTGATAGTCATGGGAGAGCCATCCCTGACAAAACTCTACCATCTGGTGAGCAAGATGTATGAAACAAGTGAAATACCCTCAGACTTCAAGAAGAATATAATAATTCCAATCCCAAAGATATCAGGCGTTGGCAGATGTGAAAATTACCGAACTATCAGTTTAATAAGTCACGCCTGCAACATTCTAACATTAATTCTTTCAGACGAATGGAACAACTGGTAGAAGCCGACCTCGGGGAAGATCAGTTTGGGTTCCGTAGAAATGTTGGAACGCGTGGGGCAATACCGACACTACGACAATGTTGACTGGAATACTCTCTTTCAAATTCTGTAGGTAGCAGGGGTAAAATACAGGGAGCGAAAGCCTATTTACAACTTGCACAGAAACCATATGGCAGTTATAAAAATCGAGGGGAATGAAAGGGAAGCAGTGCTTGGGAAAGGTGTGAGAGATGGTTGTAGCCTATCCCCGATGTTATTCGATCTGTATATTGAACAAGTAGTAAAGGAAACAAAAGAAAAACTTGGAGTAGGAATTAAAATCCATGGAGAAGAAATATAGTCTTTGAGGTTAGCCAATGACATTGTAATTCTGTCAGAGACTGCAAAGGACCTGGAAGAGCAGTTGAACAGAATGGACAGTGTCTTGAAGGGAGGATATAAGATGAATATCAACAAATGCAAAACGAGGATAATGGAATGTAGTCGAATTAAGTCTGTTGAAGCTGAGGGAATTAGATTAGTAAATGAAACACTTAAAGTAGTAAAGGAGTTTTGCTATTTGGGGAGCAAAATAACTTATGATGGTCGAAGTAGAGAGGATATAAAATGCAGACTGGCAATGGCAAGGAAAGCGTTTCTGAAGAAGAGAAATTTGTTAACATCGAGTATAGATATAAGTCTCAGGAAGTCGTTTCTGAAAGTATTTGTATGCAGTGTAGCCATGTATGGAAGTGAAACATGGACGATAAATAGTTTGGACAAGAAGAGAATAGAAGCTTTTGAAATGTGGTGCTACAGAAGAATGCTGAAGATTAGATGGGTAGATCACATAACTAATGAGGAGATATTGAATAGAATTGGGGAGAAGAGGAGTTTGTGGCACAATTTGACCAGAAGCGGGGATCAGTTGGTAGGACATGTTCTGAGGTATCAAGGGATCAGCAATTTAGTATTGGAGGGCAGAGAGGAGTGTAAAAATCGTAGAGGAAGACAAGAGATGAATACACGAAGAAGATTCAGAAGAACGTAGGTTGCAATAGGTACTGGGAGATGAAGCAGCTTGCACAGGATAGAGTAGCATGGAGGTCTGCATTAAAACAGTCTCTTACTAAAGACCGCAATAACAACATGAATTGTGAGACTTGTAACGTACGTGTATTGTTTTTTATTTTCAATTCTACTGCCAGTGCACTACTCACTGAACGTTTTTGTATTAGTGTTTTGGGAATATTTATTTTTGCTTTTAAATCAGTAATATTTAGCTTATTTTATCATGTTCTTCTAAAACTATTGTCTTAGAGTAATTTTATTGAATAGTTCAGTGATGGTGTTCAGTAGTAGTGGCTGAATAACCAAAGAAAGGATAACGTTCTACGAGTCGGGGAGTGGAGTGTCAGAGGCTTGAATGTGGTAGGGAATTCAGAAAATCTGCCAAGGGAAATGGAAACGCTCAATGTGGGTACAATAGTGGTCAGTGAAGTGAAATGGAAAGAAGACAGGGATCTGTGGTCAGATAAGTGAAGGGTAATATCACCAGCAGCAGAAAATCTTATAATGGAAGTAGGATTCGTTATGAATAGGGCGGTAGGGCAGAGGGTGTGTTACTGTGAACATTTCAGTGATAATGTTATTTTTATCAGAATCGACGCAAATCAACCGACAGCGACAGTTCAGGTATACATGCCGACGTCGCAAACTGAAGATGAAGAGTTAGAGAAAGTGTATGAGGATGTTGAAAGGGTAATAAAATATTCAAAAGGAGATGAAAATCTAAGTCATGGGGGACTGGAATGTTGTTGTAAGGGAAGGAATGGAAGAAAAGTTTACAGGAGAATATGGACTTGGGACAAAGAATGAGAGAAGAGAAAGACTAATTCAATTCCGTAATTAAAATTCGCCTAGTAATTGCGAATAGTCTGTTCAATAATCACAGGAGGAGGAGGTATACTTGGAAAAGATACGGGAAGATTTCGGTTAGATTACGTCTTGGTCAGTCAGAGATTCCGAAATCAGATTCTGGAACAGATACAGGCATAGATCACAGTCTACCAGCGATGAAGAGCAGGCTGAGGTCTAAGAGATTAGTCAAGAAGAGTCAATGGGCAAAGAAGTGGAATACGGAAGGACTAAGGAATGACGCGGTACGCTTGAAGTTCTCTTAAGCTCTACATTCAGCAATAAAGAGTAGTCCAGTAGGCAGTACAGTTGAAAAGGAATGGACCTCTCTAGAAAGGCCAATCGCTGAAATTGGAAAGAAAAACATAGGTCCAAAAAAGGTAACTGGAAAGAAATCATGGGTTACAGAAGAAATACTTCAGCAGATCGATAAAAGAAGTGAGCACAAAAATGTTCAGGGCAATTTAAGAATACTGAAATACTAGTCGCTGAGGAATGAAATGAGTAAGAAATGCAGGGAAGCTAAGACGACATGGTTGCGTGAAGAATGTGAAGAAACCCAAAAAGAAATTACTGTCGGAAGGACTGGCTCAGCATACAGAAAATTCAAAATAATCTTTGATGAAATTAAAAGCAAGGATGGTAACATTGAGAGTGGAACCGGAATTCCATTGTTAAATGCAGAAGAGAGAGCGGATAGGTGAAAGTAATAAAGGATTTTATGAGAGGAAAGAGTTGTCTAATGTCATAGCAGAAGAAACAGAAGTCGATTTAGAGGAGATAAAGGATCCAGTATCAGAATCAGAATTTAAGAGAGCTTTGGAGGACTTAAGATCAAATAAGGCAGTAAGGATCGATAACATTTCATCAGAATTTCTAAGCAATTATTCAAAATGACAGTCACAATCCCATTACTCATTTTGTCGCCAACCGGTTTCAACCCGCGATGGTGACCGTTCACACGCAGGGTGACGACTCCAGCGAGCGACCAAATGGATCAAATTTCCTTGAAGATGGCCTCATCGCGGGTTGAATCCGGTTGGCAGCAAAATAAATAATGCGATTGTGACTGTCACTTTGAATAATTGATTATAAGTAAATTAATCGCAGTTTATCTCCATACAACTATGTTGTCTAAAAATCTAAGAATTTCTAAAATCATTGGGGAAGAGGCAATAAAACTATTCCAATTGGTGTGTAGAATATATGAGTTTGGCGACATATCATCTGACATTGGGAAAATATCATCCACACAATTTCGAAGATTGGCAGAGCTGACCATTGCGAAAATTTTTGCACAATGAGCTGAACAGCTCATGCATCCAAGTTGCTGACAAGATTAACACACAGAAGAATGGAAAAGAAAATTGAGGGTGTGCAATATGACGATCAGTTTGACTTTAGGAAAGGTAAAGGTACCAGGGAGGCAACTCTAACGTTTCACTTGTTAATGGAAGCAAGACTAACGAAAAATCAAGACACGTTCATAGGATTTGTCGACCTTGTAAAAGCGGTCAACAGCGTAAAATGGTGCAAGGTGCTCAAAATTCTAAGGAAAATAGGGTTAAGATATAGGGAGAGGCAGGTAATATGCAATATGTATAAGAGCCAAGAGGGAATAATAAGAGTGGACGATCAAGAACGAAATACTCGGATTAAAAAGGGTGTAACACAGGGATGTATCCTTTTGCCCCTACTGTTCAATCTGTGTCTCGAAGGAGCAATGATGGAAATAAAAGAAAGGATCAGCGATGGAATTAAAATTGGAGGTGAACGGATATCAGTGATACGATTCGCTGATGACATTATTCTCCTGAGTGGAAGCGAAGAAGAATAACATGATCTGCTGAATGGAATGGCCAGTCTAATGACTACAGAATATGGATTGAGAGTAAATTGAAGAAAGACGAAAGTAACGAGAAGTAGCACAAAAGAGAACACCGAGAATTTTAACATCAGGATTGATGATCACGAAGTAGATAAATTCACGTATTTCTGCTACCTAGTCAGCAAAATAACCAGACGGTCGGAGCACGGAGGACATCAAAAGCAGACTAGCACTGGCAATACAGGCCTTCCTGGCCAAGAGAAGTAACCTAGTATCAAACATAGACCTTAATTTGAGGAACAAAGCGGCCCGGTGTGGCTGTGCGGTTCTAGGCGCTTCAGTCTGGAACGGCGTGGCCACTACGATCGCAGGTTCGAATCCTGCCTCGGGCATGGATGTGTGTGATGTCCTTAGGTTAGTTAGGTTTAAGCAGTTCTAAGTTCTAGGGGACTGATGACCACAGATGTTAAGTCCCATAGTGCTAAGAGCCATTTGAACCATTTTTTTTAGGAACAAATTTCTGAGAATATACGTTTGGAGGACAGCATGGCATTGTTTCCCGGGAGGTCCTATGTGGGTTCGGCCGCCAAGTGCAAATCTTCTTTCAGTCGGCGTTACATTGGACGAATTGCGGTCGATGATGACGATGAAAGGATGACGAGGACAACACAACACCCAGTGAGCGGAGAAAATCTCCAACCCGTCTGGGAATCGAACCTGGGCCCAGTGAATGGGAGGCAAGCACGTTACAACCCAGCTAAGCAGGCCGACTGTTTAATAGAGAAACATAGACTGTGGGAAAACCGGAACAGAAGAGAATCGAATCATTTGAGATGTAGTGCCACAGACGAATGTTGAAAATTAGGTGAACTGATGAGGTAAGGAACGAGGAGATTCTGCCCAGAATCGGAGAGGAAAGGAATAGGTGGAAAACACTGACAAGGGGAGGGGACAGGATGACAGGATGTATTTAAGACATCAGAGACTTCCGTCGTACTAGAGGGAGCTGTAGACGACAAAAACTGTAGAAGAAGACAGAGTTTGGAATACATCCAGCAGATAATTGAGGACGTATGTTGCAAGAGCTACTCTGAAGAGAGAAATTCGTGCGGGGACCTCATCAAGCCAGTCAGAAAACTCATGACTCGAAAAAAAGTAATAATGCTAACAAACGCTACGACTGCTAAAATAAAATTATAACTTAAGAACACCTAGACAATCCCACTCCACAGCCTATGTTAATGCTAATACCGATTATTCTGCACCATCACGACCTATGTTGTTTCCAGGAGTGAAGCCTAAATTTATGTCAATGAGTTGAATGTAACCGAAAAACAAGCCGAAGCCGCACTGTGTGTCCCGTTCATGGTTGCAGACACAGCACGCCCCAACTGAACTGCACTGATAATGCACGTTTAGTTTAGCTCCATTAGAAAGAAGGCTGTACGTAGTGATTCTCTTTGATAAACTCGATTTTTAAAAAAAGAAACAAAATACGCATTTCATTCCGATGGTGTAATATATTTCTGGATCAGTTAACGGTCCACTACCGAGGCTCGAACCGGCTGACGCCTGTCTGGCAGATAAAGTAGATACTGCTCATTTATCTCGTGACATACTGAAGCCATGACAGAAAATACGGAGAGTTTCTTCCAGTTGTGAATGGTGATTGGTTTAAATAGAACTCAGTAAAAGTTTCTTGCTTTCCTCCCTGTGTCAATTGTGAGTGCACCCACGACGCATATCCTTACCACCTTCTGACGACTCCCCGGTGAACCCAGATCCGTCACTTTTGATTGGGAGCGCTGCGGGGGAGTGGAGGGGGGTCTTTAAGTCCCGGAGGCTGCTGCTCCGAAACAAAGCCAGGGGGCTCTCGGCCCGTTTGCGTCCTGCTTTCGGCATCCGCCATTGCCGCACAGCTGAGCAGAGGTGGGAGCACACCTTTAATGAGATTGAAGACTATTATTTTCATTCCAGCGCTAATGATACGACCTCAAAGCAAAAAGTGGAGCAATGGCGTTTTCCAAAGCGAAGGCATTGTACGCTGCAAGCTGTGAAATGTCGATTTTTCCAAGTGAATATTATATTTTTCTGATGTAATTTCTTACCAGGCTGAAGTTTCATTAAATACAATCAATATGTCACGCATACGATGCCTCATTACCATCGTGTACAGTTTATCACTCGAAGAGTAGGAATTTTCGATGTTCTCCGCCTGTGGGTGGTCGTAAATCTAAGAAACAGTCAGAAGAAAAATACACGACGCTAGTGTTCTAATAATAGTGGTATCGAATCATGGAGGGATATCACTGCGAATCAGAGAGCTGGACAGGCTAAGCTACGGACAGTTTAATGATGTCAAAGAAAATGAAGGACAAATTTCAACTTGTTATAAAATAAGAAAACGGGTAGTTGAAATAACTACACAATTTCTATCTCATGATAGAAATAAAGCTAGTGCCAACGCAAAGTATATGTTACAGGCATTACGTTCCATTTTCACAAAAAGAACGATCCAAATAGCACACGATTACATTAGAGGTGAAAATTTAGGGCACATCACATTGTATAAGTATGTAGGTGTAACACTAAGAAGTGGTACGAAACGAGACGATCAGGCAAAAAATAGTAGTGGTTAAACTGACTTTCAGATTTTGGAACGATTCTGGTAAAGTTTAGTGCAGCTGTAAAGGTAGCAGCGTACAAAACGCTAGTCCGCCCAATTCTCAGAGCCCTTTTCAACGAAGCATGTAACCTCCCCCTCACTTATCGACCTTAATGACAGTGAAAAATTAAACCGCGTGTACCTAATGGAAATTTGGGAAAAGCAATCGTCGCCGAAGTTAATCTGTCGGTAAAGAGGGAGGAAAGGGTTACATCTAAATGAAAGGAAAAATGCAAATTAAACTGGTGGAAATTAATTTTGAAAAGGGGTAAAGTTAATGAAGAAAGTAAATGTGCGGCCGTTACGTTAACAATTAACTAGCGGCAATTAGATATTTGAGATTTGGGGGAAATTACGGTCGCCAGTCATAAGGACAATTACTATAGTAACTGAAAAAGAAAGGTAATTACCCATATAATTAGCACTAGAAGCGTCGCAACTGAAGGTTGACACGTGTAGTGTGAAAACTGAAAGTTTGTCAGAAGTAATAACTTTCGCTGCACTCTGACTTAATTTAGCAAAAGAATTAATAAAACCGGAATACTGAAAGTTAATTTAGTGACTGAAATTAATAAGAAGCTTTCTTTCTTAAGCACATCGAAATTCAGTAAAATACGGTTAGTCTTGGACTACCTCAACAATCATTTCAAAAGCTACTTGAATCTACGCAATTTAGAAATAAGAGATTTAGCTTTGAACTTGAATTAAATGATTCTGAACAATTAACAATAGTAAAATTTAGTACGTACCAAGCTGAGCTGCAATCACAGGTAAGCTAAAATACGGTAACAAAACTCGCACTCTTAATTTGTGCTTGCGTAATCTAAATATTGTAGCCAGCTATGAATACTTAAACTGAACTTTGAAATTAAAGCAGTGAAATTGAATGATTGTACTTTAATGCTGGCGTCTGAATTTCAACGACACTCGGGTTCATTTCGGAAAAGGAAGGGACCCTGCTTGGTAATGCAATTGGGACAATGAGCAACAAAGGTTCATGCTAAGTTGCTGTAATTTTGCGAGGCAAATGGAACAATTTGAAAAGCTGAGGTCTGCCATACAGTTCTAAAACTTTACGTGCTTCCAGTCTTCCTTGTTGGTTGATTGAAGGTTTGAAGCCGTCGATCGAGGAGGTGGCGACAGTCACTCATTGTCGGCCGTCGCTGTTGCAGAAGCTGGATGTTGGCGCGCCTTCTTCTCAACACGGTCACCAGACGAAACGGGCTCTTGATGTGCGCCAGCTAATGCTTCCCGTCCGCGACACCATGTCAGAAACTATCATCGCAAGTCGAGCGCAATTACATGCTGCCAAACTCCGAAAGCGCGGCAACTCGCGGGAGCTACACACAACACACCTGCTCCACTCGCTACTCCAGCCAGACTCCCTCTGCTCTGCCCGCGCTCCACGCGGCAGAGTTAACACTACCAAAGATCCTACACACTTTGATTCTTCACACGACCTATCGATGTAATCTTTCGATAGCAGTTTTCCCTAGGCAAGACCCAGCGTAAAAATACAAATAATATTTACGAAACAAACCAATTATACATCGACATAAATGCATGAATATATGTATATACAAATAGTAAAACAATTACAATATGTAAAGACAGAGAAATGTCATATATTCAGGTAACAAAAATAGGGAAAACAAATTATAGTACAATAGATGGAAATACGAGGATATGCATTTCCGGCGTTACACGTGCCCCACATTGTCTGAGGATGTTCGTGTAACCTAAACAGACTCAGAAAATGTCCCAAAAAAGAAACAGCGGAAATGCATATGCTCAAAACATCAAAAAAATTTAGCATTCGTCTAATTAAGCATAAATCAATTTTTAGACCATAATAATTGAGTGGAGACACTCCTAATCTTATTCCACTCTGTCATCTTGCACAAAATAAAACAGGTTGACAACATATCAAAATTCATAGAAAACATAGAAAATGGTTTAGCTATTCCAAAATCATTAAAATTCGTAACACTACAAGAAATGGAATACTATTTGCAAAATTAATTAGAGTGCATGGTCATAAAAACAGGTAGATCAAAATATGCAAATAAATAATTAAATAGACTACACATTTTGTATAACCTTTTCATAATTAATATTCTCGTCACGAGAATCTATTTAACGCTAAACAAGAAAATAATGTACAGCATATCGACAAAAACATAAATATTAACAGCAGAATTCTTTCACATCAGCTGTCCGGGAAGAAAAACAACTCCGCCTTCCGTACTCGCAAGTACAAAGAATCCCGACAGCGGCACAAGAGCCAACAGCGGCACAAGAGCCGACAGCGGCTCCGCCTTGCCAGTATTGTTGCGCCCGCCTGTGCGGCACGCTTGATCTCACTCGCCCTTGTAACGGTGTTTCCAGAACGTCCGTTTCACTGAATTCTTTGGGAAAAACTCACTCCCGAGTAATCTCAAGGAGTCCATAAACACTATCACAGTGGATAACTCAACACTGTCCATCATCACACGCATGTACTAGCCTGAAACTTAAAACAGCGTCTAAGTACATCGGCAATGACTAGTAAATCACATATTTATGAAATCTTACAGCTATTTACAAAATCATATTTACATTCCTTAATCTACTGTGACTCAGCTGAAAATTTAAACTAGCAGCTTGGATTTTGCAATTGACTTATAATGACTCTTAAATCATTTAGTAAAAATTAATTACTTATTAATTACAACTTCTTTAATCTCCTCTTGGTCAGGCAAAAGCATGGCAATCTTGCAAATCGTTAAATCTTACACTCTATTTTACATACTGTATAAATTACCCATTGTGTGGTATTAATCGATCCTAGGTCGGTACAATTTCAAGTCTACAGTGTTCCGTATACCTAATAGTTTTCCAGAGCTTGGATACTCTAAGCAATAAGCATTTGTGTGAGGTATACCAATGATTTTATATGGTCCATGATAAACAAACTTAAATTTAGAGATTTCATGGTCTATCTCGCTCGATTTCTCATGACCTTTTACAAGTACTACGACTCCGATTGCAAACTTAGCAAAACGCGCTTTAGCGTCATGACGACGTATGCGAGCATCGGCTTTTAGCTTCATTACTTCTCGCAAACGATCTTTTTTCACACCAATACTAATGTTAATCCGTGGAGGGAATTTGACTATCTCTTCCAATTCACTTTCTACACTTTTGTCAATGCCGAAATTCCTCATGTTACGGCAGTTCAAACTCATTCCTACGTCAATGTCATCCGGACAGTTAACAATGTGTATAGGCTGGTATTGCCTATGCACACCGTCTCCTGCCTCGTCAAAACCAACTACCATTGTTTTATCTAGTGACATACATGTCAAAGTTTTGCTTTCGCAGTTAATCACTGCACGGTATTTTAATAGCCAATCGAACCCGATAATTACTTCCGTAGTTAAGTCTGGCACGTTGACAAACTCTTGTTCAAATCGTGCCCCACATATCTCGAAGTTGACAAAAATCTGTTTTGTGACCGGTTTACTGGCCTTCCCAGTAGCACCGATAATTTTCACTCCTGTTACTGGCATAACTATGATGCCAGGTCTGTCTTTCAGTAACTCAAATATTTTACCAGATACAGCACTCAATTCTGCACCGGTGTCAATCAACACGTTTAGTTGTAGGTCGTGCATATTAACAGACACTACTATCTGTCTACACTTGTCCTCGACTGTTTCTTTATTTTCCCACAGTAAATCCTCGTCTATATCCAGGTCATTCCAGAAAAGACCACCCGGCTTTGATCCTAAATCCGGTTTATCTGGCGGCTTTTTCAGCCTCTGTTCACATACAGTTTTAATTTCAACACGTCTGTCCTGGGGCTTAGTCTGTAGCTTCGCCTCCAATACCGAAAACTTTTCCTGTAACTCGTCAACTAGTGAGTGTTGCATTGCTATCAATTCACTAATTGTCACCTTCGTTGATTCCTCTTTAGTCAGATTGATCTCATTTGCCAATCTACCTGGAGAAATGTGCCCAGTAGTATCTGCAATTACTTCCCCTAGACCTGCGCAACCCACACTGTTATCGTCTGACTGTATAATGTCAGCTCTAACCTCATCCACGCTGTAATCTATGTGCTTTTCTACCAATCGTGTCCGGCTATCACTAAAATTTTCGTAATCTCTCTCCTTAATACTCTCGCAATGTTTAAACTGGAGGTTTGCGTCGGATGGGTCGGCTACTTCTACCACTACGACTTTCGGTAAGGTCTGCCGGTTAGGGCCAGAACTTTCCGTTACTACTTCAACATCCAACTCTTGCGGGACGAGACACGACGAATCTTGCTCGTGCTCCCCATTAACATCAACTATTTCTAGTAAAGTCTGCCGGTTAGGGCCAGAACTTTCTATCATTTCACAAACGCTATCTTCCTGCGGGACGAGACGCGGAAAATCCTGCACGCGCTCCCCATAAACACTTCTCCCATACAGGCCCCTATAATCTCTTAGTCTGTCGTATAAGCGACCGAACTGCCTTAACCAGACCTCATCCCTCTCTGCATCCCCTCGCTCGATGACGGACGTTTTATCCGACATCTGATCTTCTCTCAACAATTGCGAATCATTCTTAAACTCAATCTCCAGTTCCGCTGTGGGTATTACAGGTGGCACCTTATAATCGATTACCGGAACACTACTTAAATTGTTCTCACTGACAGTGAATGTACCTTCGACTGCCGTGTATGCAGCTGATCTACTACTTATGGGCGCACTCCTTTCTCTTAACACTAGCACACTCTCCCGCTGTTGATTATTCCATACGGAATTTTCATAACGACGACACCTCGGTTTTCTACTGTTCTTGGGCCGCCAAAATTTCTCCACGCCCGGTCGGCCCCTCACCGGCGCGGCTAATGGTTTCCCTGTCTCGTCCCAGCAGATACGCTCCCCGGATGCTGCTGAGGCGGCTGATCACACCCTCCGGCGTTATTACTATTCTGCGAAGCCCGTATCATGCTAGTGTGATACTGGTTTCCGTCATTCCTGTTATTATTCGCATTGTACCGATTGTCATTACGGCCCGAACCATTATTGTTATTGCTGCCAAGATTGCGGTATGCATAATTCCCATAGTTATCATTGTTGTGGTTGCTGTGGTACCCGTTGTTGTTACCACGGCCTCTACCAGTATCGCGAATATTGCGCCAATTGTCCTCGTCCTCAACTCTTTCCAGGAAATCATTGATTGTCCTGTAATTGCTTCCTACGTAGCGTTTTGTATCATCTGGAAGCTTCATGTAGAGATCCCAGACTATTTCGGATTCCGTGCGGCGATCACGCAAATATTCCAAAATTGCGGATCCAGCCCTCACAAAATTCCTTCATCGAGCCGCGCGAATTCGCATCGAAAGGCCTCTATACGACAAATTCGCGCCAGACACTTTGCTGTTTTTGCTCTGACCAGTATTCAGCCAGAAACCAATTTTTAAACTCGTCAAAAGTCAGGTTCGTGATGTTGAGGTTAAGCCCCAACGCTTGGCATCACCAGCCAACACATCAATAACCGCATTAATTTTTCTCTCATTAGTCCATGATCTGGGTAAAACCCTTTCACAATTCTTAACGAAATCCGTCGCGTGTATACCGCCTTTTTTCAAGGGGTCGAACCGCTCCTCTTTCGTCAACAATTCCGAACTATGTGCATAGATTGGCACATAGCTCTGTTTTTCGTCAAGTTTCTTTTCTAATTCCGACACTCACGTAATTACTTGGCAAGTGGTTGTCGCAAGCGTTTCTACTTCCCTTTTTTTCTCTTCGCAGGTATTAGCCTGCTTCGTCACTTTGGTATCTACTTCGGATACTAAAGCCATAAAAGTTTCCACCTTCTTTTGATCCTCATTTTTCACTAATTGAATTTGTTCCGTCACCTCATTCTCGATGATCGGAACAACTGATTCTCCTACACTTTTCTCGATTCTGCTAATTTCGGAATAAAAACGTGTATTTACGCTCGCAATTTCCGCCTGAACGCCTATCATTTCCTTTTTAAGATTACCGATTTCGGTATTAATCACGACAATATCGTCTTTGATTTTATCAACTTTTGTGTTAACAACTTCAACATTGTTGTTAACAACGTTAATAGCTTTGTTCTGATTGTCTAGCATCCGTTCAAATTTTTCAGACTGAGCTTCTTGCTTGGCAGCCCGAGCTTCTTGCTTGGCAGCCTGAGCTTCTTGTTTGGCAGCCTGAGCTTCTTGCTTGGCAGCCTGATCTTCTTGCTTGGCCGATTGACTCTTGATTTCGTTAATCAAAACATTCAATAAATCAGTTAAATTCCCGGAAACTACCGGTTTTACTTCCAAAGCGGCTTCCTCTTTAATTGTCCCCCCGTATTCGTCATCAACGGATTCAGATTTGATTTTCACTTCCGATTCCGAAACATTTTCTAAAGTTTGGAATTCCATTTCTGCTCTTTGTTGCGTTTCGGCGGTCACGTCTTTCATGCTAGCCGCCTGCCCCTGAACAATGGGTACCGCGGTGCGCGTTTCCCACTGTTCGACCGATTGTTCCGTATCCAAGTCTACCAAATTTTGGCAATTGTTGCCTTCACTCATTTTAATAATTTTCAATATAAATGCCAAATCTCAAATATAATTAGGATTACTCCCACTACTTATTCTCGCTGACGTAACGGCCTGTACGTAACCAGTACTTTGTTACGAGATTTGGACCATACTAAATTCGTGTCCAGAACAACCTCAAAACTGAAGATTGTCCTGTCACGAGGTCGCCACGTGTAACCTCCCCCTCACGTATCGACCTTAATGACAGTGAAAAATTAAACCGCGTGTACCTAATGGAAATTTGGGAAAAGCAATCGTCGCCGAAGTTAATCTGTCGGTAAAGAGGGAGGAAAGGGTTACATCTAAATGAAAGGAAAAATGCAAATTAAACTGGTGGAAATTAATTTTGAAAAGGGGTAAAGTTAATGAAGAAAGTAAATGTGCGGCCGTTACGTTAACAATTAACTAGCGGCAATTAGATATTTGAGATTTGGGGGAAATTACGGTCGCCAGTCCTAAGAACAATTACTATAGTAACTGAAAAAGAAAGGTAATTACACATATAATTAGCACTAGAAGCGTCGCAACTGAAGGTTGACACGTGTAGTGTGAAAACTGAAAGTTTGTCAGAAGTAATAACTTTCGCTGCACTCTGACTTAATTTAGCAAAAGAATTAATAAAACCGGAATACTGAAAGTTAATTTAGTGACTGAAATTAATAAGAAGCTTTCTTTCTTAAGCACATCGAAATTCAGTAAAATACGGTTAGTCTTGGACTACCTCAACAATCATTTCAAAAGCTACTTGAATCTACGCAATTTAGAAATAAGAGATTTAGCTTTGAACTTGAATTAAATGATTCTGAACAATTAACAATAGTAAAATTTAGTACGTACCAAGCTGAGCTGCAATCACAGGTAAGCTAAAATACGGTAACAAAACTCGCACTCTTAATTTGTGCTTGCGTAATCTAAATATTGTAGCCAGCTATGAATACTTAAACTGAACTTTGAAATTAAAGCAGTGAAATGGAATGATTGTACTTTAATGCTGGCGTCTGAATTTCAACGACACTCGGGTTCATTTCGGAAAAGGAAGGGACCCTGCTTGGTAATGCAATTGGGACAATGAGCAACAAAGGTTCATGCTAAGTTGCTGTAATTTTGCGAGGCAAATGGAACAATTTGAAAAGCTGAGGTCTGCCATACAGTTCTAAAACTTTACGTGCTTCCAGTCTTCCTTGTTGGTTGATTGAAGGTTTGAAGCCGTCGATCGAGGAGGTGGCGACAGTCACTCATTGTCGGCCGTCGCTGTTGCAGAAGCTGGATGTTGGCGCGCCTTCTTCTCAACACGGTCACCAGACGAAACGGGCTCTTGATGTGCGCCAGCTAATGCTTCCCGTCCGCGACACCATGTCAGAAACTATCATCGCAAGTCGAGCGCAATTACATGCTGCCAAACTCCGAAAGCGCGGCAACTCGCGGGAGCTACACACAACACACCTGCTCCACTCGCTACTCCAGCCAGACTCCCTCTGCTCTGCCCGCGCTCCACGCGGCAGAGTTAACACTACCAAAGATCCTACACACTTTGATTCTTCACACGACCTATCGATGTAATCTTTCGATAGCAGTTTTCCCTAGGCAAGACCCAGCGTAAAAATACAAATAATATTTACGAAACAAACCAATTATACATCGACATAAATGCATGAATATATGTATATACAAATAGTAAAACAATTACAATATGTAAAGACAGAGAAATGTCATATATTCAGGTAACAAAAATAGGGAAAACAAATTATAGTACAATTGATGGAAATACGAGGATATGCATTTCCGGCGTTACAAGCATTAGAATGGATATCGAGCGAAATCACACACGCCCTACTGGGTTCTTAACAGGACGGTATAGCCTATATAAAAGTGCGCCAGAAATATTCTAGGAACCTGAAACACAATCCCTGGAAGAGCTGCTCTGAGGAAATCCTCTTGCGTAAATGTTACGAACCTGTATTCGCTGTTGTACCACTCTGCTGGCACCATCGTAAACATCGCATGGATGAAGGTTATAAATGGTTATCGAGCGTTAGTTAGCAGTTTGGCAGTTATTTTTCTATCCTACAGTTTACTAGTGGAACAGGACAGAACATCAAAAACATTGCAACAAAGTGCGCTTGACTAGGTCCTGAATTTATGTGCTTATTGTAGGACCAAAGCGAACCAATTGCCTTACCAACAGGTGTTTACCGACGGCATCACAACACCGGTCGACAGCTATCACTTGTAAATAGATACATCGGCCAGTGTATACATGTCGAGATGACATGTTTACAAGCTGTCCTGTCAGGGGCTCCATGGAAATTTGCAGCGCAACATTCGCCAGATGTGGCGCTAGCGTAGCCACTGGCAGCCATTCAATTGACGGAATTTCTTCCGTATACCCTCACGTGGCCTCCATAGGTGAAACGAGGACCCTTCCCTCGAGTGTGTATTCAAGATCCCGTCCAGTAGCTAGGGAGCCAGTTCCGCTCGTAGACCCAGTTGTGGACCATCTCTTGTCCAGCTCATCCAAGCAGTGAAGCAACCTCCACCAGGAAGCTGTCTCGCTCTCCTCGCTGACCACCGCCTCGTCGGACTTAGGGAGCAGCCAGGCTGTCGCCATGTGCAGTCAACTCTCACCACAGACCAGTGACTCGGTGCACTCATCATTCAATGATAGTAACTTCCTTGTTGGACTCATCAAGAAATTTCCAGTTGGTTAGATCCAGTGTTTAATTTATTGATGAAATTTGTTAATCAGTGACGATTAACTGTTCCATTGCATTTGACAAAACAAGTAAACTATTATGATACCACTGAATATTTGATAGGTTTCGCGTCAGAATTACTGTTGTATTAAGTTTAACAATTTATGAAGTTATCGGTTATTGAAACGGTAGGTACCTGGTTGGGGAGTGGTAACGTGCTGGACAAATTTAATTGTATTTCCATAAACAACAATTTATTTTTATTATCTCTCACACATAACAATCTTTTAACAGCAAAGGACAACAGGTAAGGTGGAAAAGTCTATCACCTTTAAGCAAAAACTTAGAAAAAATTAACGAATCTAATGTTTCTAATACTTGAGACCTCGAAAAACGTTAAACATACACAGGGTACCAACATATGTACAAGTGAAGTCCACTGTGTACGAGAGAAAGATTTTAAGTTTTAAAATACTCTGCACTTGGCAAATGCAGTAATATAACGAAAGCCACGTCTCGAAGGCGTTATCAAAGATTTTTACAAGTTAGTTTAGCAAATGTTCGTGATAATTACGCTAATTGCCAGTCATTCAGATTATTACGAAAGTTTTAAAATTAAGTATGTGCTCTACTCGATATTGCAGTAAAAGTCAATCTGTCAGCACGACAGTGAAATTAAAATTGAACCGCCTTGAGGCAACCAAAATAAGTTAAATGCTCAAATACAGAAACTAACATTAGAAGAGTTAATGGATGTTTGTAGCCAGAAATACGGACACTGACTATATCAGCTTAATCCAAATGAGGCAGCAGAGGGCGACAAAAAAACACGCAACGTGATAACAGTACATGAGTGAGTCAAGCGTGTTTCTGTGCGTGGGGACAGTAAGTCCATAATGAACGTATTGTAGTATTAACGGTAGATCGTAGCCTTCAATAGTCTTGAGGTGTGAAACATAGTTAGGATTCTTGTGTGTTTGGTGTCGTCGTCGGTATCAGAAGAGGCGAGCACACTCAAATGCGCTAGAATAGTAAACACAGTGAAGTGCATACATGAAATTAACTGACCAGCTGTTTTACAAAGACACAAGATACCTCTGTCCAACGGTGTATAAAGGATTAAACAGAATTCCTACCTCCTTTTTTTTCAATTAGCTGTAAACTTAGTTCCAGTCTGAGGCACAACACAACAAAGCTTGACCCACTTCCAGGCCCCCTGCAACATAAAAACATAATCGAAACCGTTAACATTGAGCATAAAAATAAACAGCTGTTGGTCGATAGCAATGAAGCCTTACACGTTGTCATATTGGCGAGTAAACGCCGGATGATTTATTTATTTACAAGCGATGTACACGAACTATTGTTTTGTGATGCCGTAATTGGATGCTTTCTATTAGGATAACTAGCCTGCATTGGCTACATGGCCGAGAATTTGTCATCCTAGGAAAATCATGGGGGTCACAGCATCCATCGACCCCATAGGGTAGCTATGATGGTGCTGTGTTGTGGAGACTGATGTCAACGGGACGCCCCCCTGTAAGAGGCGCCTTACTGTGGGCATTGGGCATTCAAATTCACTTGAAACGCGAGGTCTGCATTCCATTTTGGTTCTAATTGTCGTTGCTGCACTCCTTTTTCCTTCATCAATTAAACCATAAGTTTTTAAATCAAAAATAGTTCCCTACATGCCCCTTGACTTAACCAAAGTACTCTGCCGAAGTATATGAACCCTCCATACTATACCTTCAGTTCCATTGAAAACTGTTGCATTTGACAATGGAATTATTCTATTCGTACCACCAATTTCTTGACGTGCTCCATGCCTGCAAATTTAGCTTAAAGTGCTAGGTGTACAGAACAATAAATCCCGTCTGTCGATCGTGGTAATATTTTGCTCTTTCACTGTCAACTGAATCTCTAAATTTTTTCTGCATGTTTAAGTATTGTCGCTTCACAGTAAATACGCAGTATCGGTCGCTTATGTGAATTCAGAACTCTCATCCCTCTCTTCTGTCATTCCCATTCATTTTACAGAATTGTGACTACAGACTGATTCTTTTAGTGCAAAAAATCACTGGAACTGTCAACGTCCTTCATACTAAGAACAAATAGGAAAGCCTAAACAGCGCTGAAACCACGATTCTGACGGACTCAGAGAGCTGTGTCGACTGAAAAATGCCGCACCGTAATGCTAAATGAAAAGTCACGCTGTTCTGGGTGCTTCCTAGAAGGACCGTGCAAAACCGAGTGACAGGCCATGCCTCGGCCTGCACATGGGCACACACGTCTGCACCCACGAAGTCTGGCACGCCGTAGCCGGCCCTGGTCAAAAACTTTCTTCGAATTTGAATTTCTTGTGTCCGCCAACCTTGCCCCACTAATTAGAACTTGTGGTTTCTTGTTTACACGAGACGATCATACATTTTTTGAAACGTATGATCGTCTTTTGTTCGTTTAGTTTAATGTAATCAATTACCCGAGTTAAATATCTTTTTGAGGCGTCACAGTTGTTACTTGTTATTTATTCCGATGGTGACTACACTTTTTTTTTAGTCATCAATGTTCGGAGTCGTTGGATGCGGTCCGCCACGAGTTCTTCTCCTCTGCCATCTTCCATCTCACAGCAACAGTTATATGCTTCATGTTTTCCAATCTCTATCTTCCTCCAAATTTTTATCTTCTACAGCTCTGTCTAGTACCAAGGAAATTAATCCCTGATGGCGTAAGAGATGTCCCATCATTCTGTCCTCCCTTCTTATCAGTGTTTTCGATATATTCTTTCATCTCCGATTCTCTGAAGAACTTCTTCGTTCCTTACCTTATCAGTCCACCAAATTTTCTACATTCATCTACAGCACCACATCTCTAATTCTTCTGTTCCCGTTTTCTCCCCGTCGATGTTTCACTGCCATACAATTTTGTGCTACAAATGTACATTTTTAGAAATTTCTTCCTTAATTTAAGACCTACGTTTGATACTAATAGACTTCTCACGGCATGACATTAATTTTCTCGCTGTTCTCATTTCTACTACTTCTCATTACTTCTGTCTTTTTCCGATTTACTTTCAGTCCATATTCTGTACTCATTAGATTGTTCATTCCATTCAACACACCCTGTAATTTTTCTTCTCTTTCACTGAACATAGCAATGTCATCAGTGAATCTTATCACTGATATCCTTTCAGCCTCAATTTTAATTTAACTGTTCAACCCTTCTTTTGTTTCCGTCACTGCTTCTTCGATGTATATATTGAATGGTAGGAACGAAAGACTACTTCCCTATCATACACCCTTTTTAATCCGAGCACTTCGTTCGTGGTCGTCCACTGTTATTATTCTCTCTTGGCTTTTGTATATATTTTACATTAGCCGTTTCTCCTTATAGCTGACCCCCATTTACTTCAGAATTGGGAAAATTTTGCACCACTTTACATTGCCGAACACTTTTTCAAGGTCGATAAATCGTACGAAGATGTCTTGATTCTTCTTTAATCTTGCTTCTATTATCAACCGCAACGACAAACGGCCTCTATGGTGGCTTTGCTTTTTCTAAGGCCAAAGTGATCGTCATCTAACACATCCTCAACTTGTATTAAAAGTCTCTTTAACCGCCTTTTGAAACTGTACGTAAATACTTCTGATTTTGGATCTCGATTGATCGTCTCTTACATGTAAATTTTGTAAAATGTTTCTGAATTTTCCAACCTTTACTTTCTATAGCTTTATTCAAAGTAGCATTTCTTAAAAGTCATTGTTAAGAAGGTTGAGTGTCTATCAGGAAATTTATAAAATCTTTGTCAGTTTTGAGAAATATAAAAATAAAGTAATCATCAGAATAATAGTATGGAATGCTTGAGTCTTGTCAGCCCAACATATTATCGCTCACAGATCCAGGCTGCCCACCATTTCAAAAAGGATGATGAGAACTATGTTGATTGATAAGAAGAGAGGAAGTTTTTCACTGATTAGGGGAAGAGAGGGACATTTGGGAAGTATTGACAAGAAGAAGGGGTACGATGACAGACGTCAGTGATTGGCTTTCATGGTACTGGGAGGTATAGAGGGTAAAAGAAATTGTGGATGGGAGGGGTGGGGCACACAAAAATTGAAATATATCCAAGAAGTGTTGAAGGACGTTGCGTGCAAGTGTTACTTGAGAAGAACAGGTTGGCATAAAACACGGATTCGTGGTGTACCGCATGAAACCCGTAAGACGAACTGATGGCAAAAGAAAAAGAAAGTAGAATTGGAAATTTTTTCTTGCTATGCGCCATCCAGTAACTGATTTATAGATCACTATGTAGGCTCCGCATCACAACGTAGTGTGGTTTATGCAGTACACACGTAGGTGCAGAAATGTTTGAGAGTATATCCTACTTCAGATCAGTGAGTAGCTTTTGTAGTAGACACGTTTAAATGCGATGTTAGCGTACTTGACACGAGTAGCTGAGAAACTCGTTAGCTTTTCCAAGTGTCGACTGCTTCACACGGCTTTGCTGCTTTGCCACGGATGTTGTACTGTGCGTGTTGTAAGAACGGCAGAGTATAGTGCAGCGCCGTGGCTGGGTGTGAGGTACTCCGGCGAGGGGGCAGCCGTGTTTAACCAGGGCACCACATTCATCCTACGCGGAGCTTCTGTTACAGTCTCCGGAACACAAAGTGCAGCTTAAGCGTCGCGGCGCTAACGAAATTAGCTAGAAACACTGCCAGGGCGTTCCTCCTAAACTCCGAAATACTTTTACCGAGATAAGCTGCGCCTCATCCTCTCAAACTAAGCTGCTTGCCTGACAAAAGTTGTATTGCCTTAGTCAGATGGAGCCACGTCCTAGTCTCGCGAGCAAAATATTATTCACTATATCAGCTCACATAGTTATAGCGTCTTTACGCTTCAGAACAAATGAGAGGAGGCTTTCCTGTTTGTCATGACAATATTCAGGAAGTGTTGACCATAAATATGAATGAAGTTACAAATTTAGTAATTGTACTCAAGCTGTGTAATATCGATATAATCATATTCTTCATAATACTATGTTTGAGACCAGAGATGTTGGTCAGAGAGATTACCTCTTTTGAAGACAGTAGCAGTGCGTGTTGGACAGTAGGCAATGTATTTGGCTTGAGAAGGATGGAAGTTGACCTGCCCTGTAGTGGAGACGGTATTATTTAAAAACTGATTTTGTAATAGTATATTCTGAAGAAATAAATTGAGCAAAATATTTATGGAAGAATGACAAAAGCCACCTTATAAGGTAATCCAGTTTTCTATATCTGTATGTTCTTATTGTTAGAACGTCGCGTATGGTTGATGTTTGCTGCAGAAATCTTAAAATGCAGCATATGATTTTCATCTCATAACTGAAACAAGTGTGAAGAAAGGTCATCGTACACTGGAAAGTAATTAGGAAATATCTTTATAATTTAACTAGGTCTGAGAACTTATGAAAAAGTGCAGTGACATGACTTAATGAAGCTTAGTTGAACTTGCAGTCTTCGTTCTCATTTATCAGTCGTTAAGATTAGTTCTCCATTTTCATTTTTACTTTCATGACTGTGCCTGCATAATCGCATTGCACATAGCGAGATGTGTACTGAGAAGCATTTTATGAAAACTGGGAAGATTCCTTCTTGCAATGCATATCCAAAATGAAATTTGAATTTTGACTGTCACGTCATTATTCCTAAAGTTGCAGAGCAAAGGAGTGTTCGGTGGGCACAATTAGGCCCACACATTAAATTTCCATCAAAGCTCATGCGCACTGTAAGTCACATTGAGTGTCAGAGAGTATTTGTGAAAATAATATCAGTTCAGAGACTTAATACCAATAGAAGATTTCAGTAATGTGGTGTCTTGCGAATTTTCAAGCAATTTTATCACAGAGTTAGATGCATTGACTTTTATGTTCGTTATCTGTGTGATCGCACTAACATTTCTGGTACAATGATTGTTTGCAACATGAAAGATAATGATTAACAATATTCACGTCCAGCATTTTAATCTGAACCATTTTGTTTTGCAGCAGGATACCTTATTTAAATTTCATTTAAAAGGGATTGCTTACTCGAAGGAATTATTTGATGTACAGCTAGTCTGGATTTCGCATCGTGTAGCTTGAGCTGCACATATTTACGTTTCAAATTAAATTTTCATATTGTTCACGTGCCCCGCACATGTTCAAAATTAAATTTTCAAGTAGTTCTATTGCCCTGCACCGTTTACACATTTCGATATCAAACAAATTTTGCAGAAACAGGAATTATTATTCTGGGGTTTATACTTGTTATCTTGGTTATTTTCGGGAATATTATCTTTTACTTTTGCATTAATTTCCTTTCAATGTTTTTTGTTTAAAAGGTAAATATTTCTTTGTTTAAACTGCTTAAGTATTTCAAGTTTGACACTTACAGGCGCGAGTTTAAGTATAACATCAAGCTACTGTCTCGGTGCGTACAAAACTAGAGCTTGTAGTCAGTAAATAGCAAGAATCAAAATGGGGAAGGAATTAGATGGAATACAAGTTCAGATGGGACAACGGCTGGCAAGGAGGCCAGCCACGTTAGTCTCAAAGGAAACAAGGACTGAATCAGTTCTTTAAAACATAGATGTTTGTACAGGGCATTACACCTTGCTCCATCCAAATGACACAGGAGCCTTGCATCTCGCCTGGATAACGACTTCGATTCTACCACAGAAGATACAGAGTCAAAGAAGTCGCGGGGCAGGTACCACTGCACATGCGAAACACCTGGTCCCGTTACCTAGAGGCCGGAATGCGTCTATAAACGGCGGCTGTGAGCTCCACGACCATATCGTTCGGAGAATGAAGACTGTTGGCATCAACGTCGTGATGCGCTACTCGAGTCTGGTCTCTCTCTGCTGGTTTGGACTCCAGATTGCTTTAGGAGCTTTTAATTACAGTGCCGATAATTACTTTACGAGAACCTACGCACTTTTCTGTATTATTCTTTCACCACAAGTTCGGTCGCTGCGGCTGACCCACCTCGTTCAGGTTATGTCCAGTTTAGTTTTGTTCTGTTATTGTTTAACTGTGAATTAATGAAATACGTGCACATTGATAGACAGAAAACAAACAAGCGTGCATAAAAAGGGGAAAAAGAAAAAGAAAGTTTGGGGTATAACGTCCCGTCGTGAACGATGTGTTTAGAGGTGATGAACAATCTCGTAACTATGAAGGGTGGGAAACGAAATCGGCATTTTCCTTTTTAAAGTAACAACTTCCGTAAGTTATTTAGGGAAGCCACATGAAGCACATGATAAATGAAAGATGTTAGTAGATGGGTCAAATGTTGAGAACAAATTTTGCAAGTCTCTATGTTTCGCCGTTTCATATTTTTCATACAAGTCTGCCCAGTTCACTAGTTTCTAAAGTACAGCCTACTTAGCCAGTTCGGCCAGCCAGTGGTTCGTCTCGTTATACTAATCAGTGTAACGTAAGTTGCTCAATTCAGGAATTTTAATTAGCATTCTCCAATCAGAGCATAGGCTGCCAAAATTTAGCAGTTGCCAATATGCTCTGAAAGAGAGAGCTTCACATACGGTTCCAGCGTTAGTGTGATGTAGAGGTTCTGGTGGATGATGGTATTTCACTACGCAGCTTGGTAGCGATGGGTGCCCCCCCTCCCCTTGAACCACAGACCTTGCCACTGGCATGCAGGCTTCTGTGTCTCGGCGATACGGATTGCCGTACCGTAGGTGCAACCACAACGGAGGGGTATCTGTTGAGAGGAGAGACAAGCGTCTGGTTCATCAAGATGGGTAGCACCCTTTTCAGTAGTGTGCTGGTACTGCGAACGGCTGAACGCAAGGGGAAGCTACAGCCGAAATTTTCCCGAGGGCATGCAGCTTTACTGTGTGGTAAAATATTCCGTAGTTAATATAGTACCCCATTCGGATCTCCGGGCGAAGACTACTCAGGAGGACACCGTTATCAGGAGAAAGAAAACTGGCGTTCTGCGTATCGGAGCGTGGAATGTCAGATCCTTTAATCGGTTACGTGGGTTAGAAAATGGGAAATAGGTAGGTTAAAGTTAGATATAGTGGGAATTAGTGAATTTTGGTGGCAGGAGGAACAAGACTTTTGGTCAGGTGACTAAAGGGTTATAAATACAAAATCAAATAGGGGTAATGCAGGAGTAGGTTTAATAATGAACAAAAAAGTAGGAGTGCGAGTAAGCTACTAAGAACAGCATATCGAAAGCATTATTGTAGCCAAGATATACAGGAAGCCCACACCCACCACATTAGTACAAGTTTATATACCAACTAGCTCCGCAGACGACGAAGAGATTGAAGAAATGTATGATGAGATAAAAGAAATTATTCAGATGGTGAAGGGAGGCGAAAATTTAATAGTTATGGGGACTGGAATTTGATAGCAGGAAAAGGAAGAGAAGGAAAAGTTGTAGGCAAATATGGAATGGGGATAAGGAATGATAGAGGAAGCAGCCTGGTAGAATTTTGCGCAGAGCATAACTTAATCATAGTTAATAGTTGGTTTAATAATCTTGAAAGAAGATTGCACACGTGGAAGAGACCAGGAGACACTGGAAGGTTTCAGACAGATTTTATATTGGTAAGCCAGAGATTTAGGAATCGCGTTTTAAACTGTAAGACATTTCCAGGGGCAGATTTGGACTTTTGACCACAATCTATTGGTTATGATTAAAACTGAAGAAACTGCGAGAAGGTGGCAGTTTAAGGAGATGGGATCTGGATAAACTGAAAGAACCAGAGATCCTTCCAGAGAGAGCATTAGGGAACGATTGACAAGAACAGGAGAAAGAAGTACAGTAGAATAAGAGTGGGTAACTTTGAAAGATGAAATAGTAAAGGCAGCAGAGAGTCCAGTAGATAAAAGGACCAGGGCTAGTAGAAATTCTTGAGTAATAGAAGACAGATTGAACTTAATTGATGAAAGTAGAAAATATAAAAATGCATTAACTAAAGTGGCAAAAAGGAATACAAACGTCTCAAAAATGAGATCATCAGGAAGTGCAGAATGGCTAGAGGACAAATGTGGGGATGTAGAGGCATATATATAGGGGAAAGATAGATACTGCGTACAGGAAAATTAAAGAGACCTTTGGGGAAAAGAAAACCTCCTGTATGAACATCAAGAGCTCAGATGGAGAACCAGTTCTAAGCAAAGAAGGTAAAGTAGAAAGGTGGAAGGAGCACATAGAGGGTCTATACAAGGGCGATGAACTTGAAGGCGATATTACGAAAAAAGAAAACGACGTAGATGAAGATGAAATGAGAGATATGGTGCTGCCTGAAGAATTTGACAGAGCACTGTAAGACCTAAGTCGAAACAATGCGCCGGGAGTAGACAACATGCCGCTAGAGCTACTGATAGCCATGGTAGGATCAGCCCTGACAAAACTTTACCATCTGGTGAGCTAGGTGTATAAGACAGGCGAAATACCCTCAGACTTCAAGAAGAATATAATAATTGCAATCCGCCGGCACGTGTGGCCATGCGGTTCTAGGCGCTTCAGTCTGGAACCGCGTGACCGCTACGGTCACAGGTTCGAATCCTGCCTCGGGCATGGATGTGTGTGATGTCCTTAGGTTAGTTAGGTTTAAGAAGTTCTAGGGAGTGATGGCCACAGATGTTAAGTCCCATAGTGGTCAGAGCGATATAAACCATTTGAGCGAATAGTTCCGATCCCAAAGAAAGCAGGTGTTGAAAGATTCGAAAATTGCGGAACTACCAGTTTAATAAGTCACCGCTGCAAAATACTAAAGCGAATTCCTTACAGGCGAATTATAAACTGGAAGAAGCCAACCTTGGGAGGATCAGTTTGGATTCAATATAAACGTTGGAACGTGCGAGGCAATACTGACCCTACGACCTCTCTTAGAACATAGATTAAGGAAAGACGAACCTACGTTTCTAGCACTTGTAGACTTAGAGAAAGCTTTTGACAGTGATAACTGGAATACTCTCTTTCAAATTCTGAAGGTGGCAGGGATCAAATACACCGAGCAAAAGGCTATTTACAACTTGTACAGAAACCAGATGGGATTGATAAGAGTCGAGTGGCATGAAAGGGAAGCAGTGGCTGGGAAAGGTGTGAGACAAGGTTTTAACCTATCCCCGATGTTATTCAATCTGTACATCGAGCAAGCAGTAGAGGTAACAAAAGAAAAATTTGGAGTAAGAATTAAAATCCATGGAGAAGAAATAAAAACCATGTGGTCTTCCGATGGCTCGGTAATTCTCTCAAAGACAGGAAAGGACCTGTAAGAGCAGTTGAACGAAATGGACAGTGTCTTGAAAGGAGAATATAAGATCAACATCAGCAAAAGCAAAACGAGGATAATGGGAATGTAATCGAAGTAAATCAGGTGATGCCGAGGGAAATAGATTAGTAAATGAGGCACTTAAAGTTGTAGATGAGTTTTGCTATTTGGAGAGCAAAATAACTAGCGATGGTCGAAGTAGAGAGGATGTAAAATGTAGACTGGCTATGGCAAGGAATGCTTTTTTGAAGATGAGAAATTTGTTGAAATTGAGTATAGATTTAAGTGTCAGGAAGTCCTTTTTGAAAGTACTTGTATGTAGTGTAGCCATGTATGGAAGTGAAACATGAACGATAACTAGGTTAGACAAGAAGAGAATAGAAGCTTTCGAAATGTGGTGCTACAGAAGAATGCTGAAGATTAGATGGGTACATCACGTAATTAATGAAGAGGTAATAGAATTGGGGAGAAGAGGAATTTGTGGCACAAGTTGACTAGAAGAAGGGATCGGTTGGTAGGACATGTCATGATGCATCAAGGGATCACCAATTTAGTACTTAAGGGCAGCGTGGAGGGTAAAAATGGTAGAGGGAGACCAAGAGATGAATACACTAACCATATTCAGAATTATATATGTTGCAATACTTACTTGGAGATGAAGAAGCGCCGCGCGGGATTAACCGAGCGGTCTTGGGCGCTGCAGTCATGGACTCTGCGGCTGGTCCCGGCAAAGGTTCGAGTCCTCCCTGGGGCATGGGTGTGTGTGTTTGTCCTTAGGATAATTTAGGTTAATTAGTGTGTAAACTTAGGGACTGATGACCTTAGCTGTTAAGCCCCATAAGATTTCACACACATTTGAAAATTGTTTTCATGAAGAAGCTTGCACAGGATAGAGTAGCATTTAGTGCTGCATCAAACCAGTCTCTGGACTGTAGACCACAACAACAACAGCGCTGAGCGAGAGTGCTGCCCACGGTACCCTTTATCCATGGTTTTTCTTTGTGATCGTCTTACGTTTCACGCATTTCCAGTTTACATTGAAGTAGTGTTTATTCAGAACAACTTCTTGCTTCATGTGTTTAGAACGGGACTTAGATATTCCTTTGTGATTTGCTCCAATCCTAGGACTACATCAGTAGCAGTATCAACCATAGTCATTTAATCCATGGATATAAATTGCACGTATTGGATCTATATTGGAGAGCCTATGCATCCCTCTACGTTGTACAACTATGTCCCTTCTTTCATATAAATCACTCTGGTGTCGATCATGCTTCCATCTTATTACCCCTAATTCTTAATCCATAGTCTATCCTGTCAGCCAAGCTCCCACGTTGGCCGTTATGTACATTGATGTCAACACTGTCTTCATTGTCTTCTGATTTCGCGACCTCATGCGCGCCAGCGTACACACTGCGACCAGTAAGCGGTTCTCACTTCCGCACAGCTGGGGGTCGTTCTGTGTGGTAACTTTCTGTTGTCCATTCGAAGTGGCCGGCTACGAGAGTACATTCACCGAATCATGACAATATTTGCCTATTATTATTAATGATTAATTGCCTTGTTTAACTGAAGTGTGGCACTATACTGTTTGTTTTATTACTTCACTCATTGTGTGAAAGCTGGGAAACCTTTAGCATGTAGTTAGATAGTTAGGATTAGAGTTCAGAATAAAGATTCATGTAGCCGAATTACTTCCACTGTAGAGCGAATTATTAACAGTAACTGTTTCGTGAACGAGGTAAATATCGATCAATAATATCAGTCGCTTCAACAAATAGAAAACTAACAACAGAAAGTACCTTTAAACCAGACATTTGCGACTGTCGCAGTGTTTATTTTTTGTTTTATTTTTTGTTTTTTTTTGTTTTGAGTCTTCATGAGTCATCAGTTTTCTGATTGGTTTGTTGAAGCCCGCAATGAATTCTCTCCTGTGCTAATTTTTTTGCCAATCTCTTTAGTCAAGCTTTTCGTCTCAGAGTAGCGGTTAAAACCTACATCTTTAATTATTTGCGTGGCGTATCCCAATGTATGTCTTCCTCTACAGATTTTACTCTCCACAGGTCCATGTAGTTGCATGGAAGTAATTCCCTGATGTCATAACAAATGTAATATGTTCTGGCGTAACCACAAGCGCCGGAACGAAGAAGATGCGGAACGCAGGAGTAGATAAGGCGTTGAGGAAACGGCGGCCAATGGTACTCGGAATTGGACCGCGCCACACCAAGAGCGACATCTGGAAGAAGCGAATATAAACGCCGCTCCTGCTAGCCTCGGCCGCTCAGATCGGCACCGGATCAGGGAAGTTGGTTATCAGTGACGTTTGTAAACTTGCCAGAATATTTCCCATATCAAGGACTCTAAAGTATATTGCAAGTCGCCCCTAGTTTGCGATTACTACATGTAAATCTCCGAAGTTAAGTATTGTCAATTTTCTTTCTAGAAATAAAACTGCTAATGTTCTTTGTTGAAATTGTTGCACAACATTCCGAGAACGCTTCATCCCGTAGGGACCCTACTAGCGACGAGTGGGCAAGACCCCGCACCTGGCGACCAGTCATCAACCGAACTACGTGCCGACGGCTACGGCCATATTTTTCAGGAACGTAGTTCTCTCTTGTCTTTACTTTGCAGGGGCGCATATTGCTTTAACAATTTCTTGTCGTTTTGCTAACCAGTGTTTTGAGGTGGGCGTTGCAGAATTCTTGCCTTGTATATTTTTCGCATTTGTGTCTTCCGACAAGACTCCTCCGCCACCTGTCCCGCCCACTGCTCAGCGCCACAGCAGCAAGCGTTAGATGCAACACAGCTAAAGCTACTTCAGACGACCCAGGTTCCTACCTTCCTCAACACGGTGGAGGAGCTACTCGCCAACGATGCGCGCCCGACAGAACTGGCACCGCCTATTACAGCTGCTATACCACCTTTTCGACACTTTAGTGAACAAGTCGAGGAATGGTTCGAATGACTGCACCAGTTCGATGCGTCTATGGTAGCTCACAACGTCGCAGGTACTGTGAAACTTCCCTATCTATTACCCACGGTAGGAAGTGCAGTGTTAAGATTATTCAAAAACTCTTTCCTCACACCACTCCGAATGAACTGTCGTACGACGGAGTGATAGATAATAACGATTACGACCAACAATTGAATGTGGTAGCAGCTAGGAACCAATTCCTTCATTGCAAAAAAGGCCAGAACAAACGTATTGCAAGGGGGTAATACGTTTGCAGGGTATGGCAAGAAAATTCAAATGCAAATGTGCTTCTGGTGCTTTATATTCAGACATCATGTTGCGTGATGCGATCGTGTACAATGTGCAGATGCCAAAATCAGAGCACAAATACTGAAACAGTCCGATCCATCATTTTAGAAAGTAGTGCAAATGTTAGATCAGTATGATTCCAGTGCCTTGTCGGCCCATACATCTGAGCAGCAACGTATTTGCCGGGTTGAGTCCCATGTTTGTGATCGCCCCATTCCGCACCGGCGGTTTGCGCTAGCCAAGCCGAGTAAATAGCCTTCCACGCTACGTAAACAGTTCGCTAAACAGGTGGCTACACAGGCGAACAGAATTAAGTGTTGCCCACGATGTTATTCACTGCACGAACGCCAAGACTGTCCCTCCCGACAATTTCAAGTGTTAGGCTTGTAGCAGGAAAGGACATGTTCAGTCCGTATGTTTGCAATTGAACAAGCGTAAGTATTCCACCCACTCACAAAACTCTCGTCACAAGGCCCATGTCATTAATGCAGTATATTCAAAGTCTGCTACTATCGGGCTTGTTGTTTCGTCAGTGATACGTCAGTCAAACAAACTCTGATATTTCAGATGGACACAGATGCCTCTGTCACATTGCTAAATCGTCTCACATATGAACTATTAGGCTCTCCAAGCCTGTCTAAAACTAGCACGCAACTGCGGCTTATAATGGACAAGACATTCCCGTTCTCGGAACATGTTCTTTGCCAACCATGTATCGTTCGCATAAGTGAACAGTGACTTTCAGAGTGCTAAAATCACACAAGCGTGAGACCATATTTGATCTTCAATCTTTTCATTTGTTTGGCTTTAAAATTCAGGACAATGTATCAGCTTCTGTATTCAATGCAAAAGACAGTGTAGTTCGCTTGCTAAAAGAATTCCCGGAACTCTTTTCTGAAGGTTTAGGCAAGGTAACAGTTTTGTTGAACATATTACGCTGAAAGACAATGCTCAACCGGAATTTTGCCGGGCCACTGATTACGGGTCAAAGTCGCTGCTGAACTTAAATAATTGCAAGATAACGGAGTTATTGGGCCTACAGGATGTTACAAAAAGTTTCGGCCAAACTTTCAGGAAACATTCCTCACACACAAAGAAAGAAAATATGTTATGTGGACATGTGTCCGGAAACGCTTACTTTCCATGTTAGAGCTCATTTTATTACTTCTCTTCAAATCACATTAATCATGGAATGGAAACACAAAGCAACAGAACGTACCAGCGTGACTTCAAACACTTTGTTACAGGAAATGTCCAAAATGTCCTCCGTTAGCGAGGATACATGCATCCACCCTCCGTCGCATGGAATCCCTGATGCGCTGATGCAGCCCTGGAGAATGGCGTATTGTATCACAGCCGTCCACAATACGAGCACGAAGAGTCTCTGCCTTTGGTACCGGGGTTGCGTAAACAAGAGCTTTCAAATGCCCCCATAAATGAATACAAGAGGGTTGAGGTCAGGAGAGCGTGGAGGCCATGGAATTGGTCCGCCTCTACCACTCCATCGATCACCGAATCTGTTGTTGAGACGCGTACGAACACTTTGACTGAAATGTGCAGGAGCTCCATCGTGCATGAACCACATGTTGTGTCGTACTTGTAAAGGCACATGTTTTAGCAACACAGGTAGAGTATCCCCTATGAAATCATGATAACGTGCTCCATTGAGCGTAGGTGGAAGAACATGGGGCCCAATCAAGAAATCACCAACAATGCCTGCCCAAACGTTCACAGAAAATCTGTGTTGATGACGTGATTGCACAATTGCGTACGGATTCTCGTCAGCCCACACATGTTGACTGTGAAAATTTACAATTTGATCACGTTGGAATCAAGCCTCATCCGCAAAGAGAACATTTGCACTGAAATGAAGATTGACACTTTGTTGGATGAACCATTTGCAGAAGTGTACGCGTGGAGGCCAATCGGCTGCTGATAGTGCCTGCACACGCTGTACGTGGTACGGAAACAACTGGTTCTCCCGTAACACTCTCCATACAGTGACGTGGTCAACGTTACCTTGTACAGCAGCAGCTTCTCTGACGCTGACATTAGGGTTATCGTCAACTGCACGAAGAACTGCCTCGTCCATTGCAGGTGTCGTCGTCGTTCTAGGTCTTCCCCAGTCGCGAGTCATAGGCTGGAATGTTCCGTGCTCCCTAAGACGCCGATCAATTTCTTCGGACGTCTTCCTCTCGGGACACGTTCGTTCTGGAAATCTGTCTCGATACAAACGTACCGCGCCACGGCTATTGCCCCGTGCTAATCCATACACCAAATGGGCATCTGCCAACTCTGCATTTGTAAACATTGCACTGACTGCAAAACCACGTTCGTGATGAACACTATCCTGTTGATGCTACGTACTGATGTGTTTGATGCCAGTACTGTAGAGCAATGAGTCGCATGTCAACAGAAACACCGAAGTCAACATTACCTTCCTTCAATTGGGCCAACTGGCGGTGAATCGAGGAAGTACAGTACATACTGACGAAACTAAAATGAGCTCTAACATGGAAATAAAGCTTTTCCCGATGCATGTCCACATAACATCTTTTCTTTATTTGTGTGTGAGGAATATTTCCTGAAAGTTTGGCCGTACCTTTTTGTAACACTCTGTATATCAGCTAGTCAATGAGCAAGTTCCCTGGCTCTAAATGGCTCTGAGCACTATGGGACTTAACATCTGAGGTCATCAGTCCCCTAGAACTTAGAACTACTTAAACCCAACTAACCTAAGGACACCACACACATCCATGCCCGAAGCAGGATTCGAACCTGCGACCGTAGCAGTCGCGCGGTTTAGGACTGAAGCGCCTAGAACCGCTTGGCCACAGCGGACGGCCGCAAGTTCACTGGTTTTGGACCCCAAACCTTCAGGTCGCATTCTCCTCTGTATTTACTTTAAGTCTACATTCATCCAACAAACTGCAATTGACACTTATCCACTGCCACGCCCAGAAGATCTAATGGACAACTTAGGCGCTGAACGCTACTTTTCAAAAATTAATTTGCGCGACGCATATCTTCAAATACAGCTGTATGAAGAATCTCAAAAACTGTGTAGTGAATACTCATTATGGTTTGTTTAAATATTTGCGTTTGCCTTTTGGCAGTGCTTCCACACCTGCAATTTTCCAACGATATTTGGAACAGCTGCTGCACAAGTGCCAAGCTGTTCAAACTATTTGGACGATTTTGTCGTAGCAGGTCGTACACCTGAAGAACACATTACAAATTTGAGTGCTTTGTTTCATGTGTTACCTGATACAGGATTAAAGTGTCGCATGGACAAGTGTGGCTTTTTTAAACCTTAGTTGCTGTATATTGGTCATGTCATAAACAGTCAAGTCGCTTTTGTTATCCATACACGACTTGACAGTTCCTCGCATTATCACAGAATTGCAATCAGTTTTAGGGAAAATGAACTGTTATATTCGGTTCTTACCGAATGCTGCACAAATCACAGCTCGATTGCATCGTTTGCGTCACAAGAACGTCCCCTTTGTTTGGACAGATGAGTGCCAAGTGTCTATGGAGAAACGTAAAGAGTAATTGCCTAGTGATCGATGCTTAGTTCACCTTGTTCCTGAAAACCAATTTTATTGCAAGTTGACGCTTCCTCTTATGGAATCGTTGAAGTACTGTCGCACAGAATTGGTGATGCAGACAGACCTATTGCTTTCGCATAAAAAGTGTTGTCCGAAGCTCAGTGTAACTATTCAGAAATGAAGAAAGAAGCTCTTGCTATTGTGTATGGTGTCACCAAATTCCAACACTATTTGTATGTCATAAAATTCTACATAGTAATGGATCACAAGCCTTTGCAGTCCTTGTTTCATCCGACGAAACCGGTTCCTGTACGAACTGCCCAAAAATTGCAAAGCTTAGCTTTGATGTTGTCTCAATACCAGTACGAGATTGTGTATCGTCCGCCAGCTAAACATGGTAATGCGGAGGCACTTTCCGTCTTCCCATTGGCTCTGATACAGACTTTCACACTTCTGCTCCAACTTGTTTTCATATCGATGCACAAGATTCTGAAATGCTTCAGTCTTTTCCGCTGAACTATAAGAAAACTGCACAGGCCACGGACGCTGATCCAGATTTGAACAATCTGCTCAACTGCATTCGCACATCTTGGCCTCAGTCAGTGAATAGCATAAAGAACACTGTAGTGCCCCAATACTTCGCACGTCCGCATAGTCTCTCTGTACGGAAAATGACAAAGGACAGACAAGTGTGTTGATCCCTAAAGCTTTGGAAAGAAGAAGTGTTGCAGTTACTTCACCATAGACACTGGGGGATTGTTCGTACGAAACAGTTAGCACGTCGACATTGTACTTGGCAGGAAATGGTCGCACAAACAGAACAGATAACGTCACAGTGTCACACATGTGCGGAAAATCAGTCCGCTCTGCCACAAAGATTCTCTACTTGGCCTAAGTTGCAATCGACATAGACTTCGCGCTACCCTTTTGGAACCCTCGCTGGTTAGTTGTGGTTGACTCACACAGCAAGTTTCTTTTTGCTTTGCCAATGAACTCGACAACGTCACGTGCCACTATTCAGGTGTTGTCATCGATTGTTTGCCCAGAAGGTTTACATGAAGCAATGGTGTTAGACAACGGACCTCGGTTAACGTCACATGAATTTCAAACGTTCGGTGAAGGCAATGGCATACTGCAACTAACAAGTGCACCGTTCCATCCACAGTCAAACGGCGAAGCGGAATGTTTTGTCAGAACATTCAAGCACCAGATGGTCAAACTCCGCTCCCAACACATCAGGGATCAAGTGATTCGTGATAAGTTGTTTCATTTACTTGTCAAATTCTACTTGTTTTCTTGGTCAGTCTCCCGTACGCATTTGTTAGGCAGTTATTGTCTGTCTGTCTGTCTGTCGGTCTGCGTACGTTAATAGCTGCCTCTGTCATGTTCGTCGGATTCGGTGGTAACGAATTTGTTGCTTAAGGTGTATAGGTCGAATTCCTGAAATATGTTTTTTATCTTGCCTATCATCTTGAGAGGCGGTATATATGTAATGCAGAGCATGTTTGTACATTTTATGTAAGACTGCATTTCATGGGTTTTTATTTAAATGGTTGTTTTAGTATATAAAGTTGCCACCCTTCCACCGAAAGAGTTTTCGTTTAAAAAACAAGTTGCACTTTGAATGGCAAGTAATTTTTTTAATGTGAGTCTTTTGTACCATTTCCATCCCTCCTACGGGGTGAATAGTTTTATGTGTTTGTGTGAGTTGTTAAAATGTTTAGTTTAAAGTAATCTGGTGTGTTGCAGATTTGCAAGAGTGTAATCTTTCAGAGGTTTTTGTGAGCGGTCGTGACCACGGCTGTGTCAAAAGGGAGCGGCAAGGTTCTCAGCCAAAAAGCTCATACTGTCAAAAAAGAAAAAAATGTTATTTCTGACTCTGAATAAATTGTAACTTGATATTTAGAGGGTGCTTTCTGATTATGATTTTTAAATCTGTTTTCTCTAAAAAAGAAAGGGTTTTTAGGAATAAAATTTTCATTTGTTGAAAGTAATTTGTTTCTATCAGTTACCCACTGGCAACTACTTCCACGCTCACATAGTGTGATTAAATGTGTTAATGTTCTAGATGAATCGCTAGTGAATAAAGTAAATTCTTTATGAAAAGATTTTGAAAGTAAAATTCCTCAAACTGAGGCCTATATTTCGTACTCGTAGACTTCCCTTAGTCAGGAATGCCATTCTTGCCTGTGGTACTCCGCTATTTATGTTCTCATTGCTCCTTCCGTCATGGGTTATTTTTCTGCATACTAATTATCTAACACGTGATCCCCAAATCTGATGTTAAGTTTCTCGCTGTTCTCGTTTCTAATAATTCTTATTTTTCGTCTTTCTTCGATTTACTCTCAATCCATGTCCTGCACTCATTAGACTGTTCATTCTATTCAACACATTCTGTAATTCATCACACTTTCACCGAAAACATCTGTGTCATCAGCAAATTGCAACACTGATATTCTTCCACCTTTATTTTTAACCCCAGTCTCGTGCCTCTCTTTTATTCCTGTCATTGCTTCTTCGGCGTATAGATTGAACAGTAGGGGCGAAAGACTACATCCCTGTCCTACACCCTTTTTAGTTCGGGCACTTCCTTCTCGGTCGTCCACTCTTATTATTCCCCCTTGGTTCTTGTACATATCTTACATTAATCGTCTTTGCCAATAGTTGAACGATATTTTCTCAGGATTTCGAACATCTTGCACCATTTTACGCTTTCGAATGATTTCTCTGAGTCGACAAATCCCATGAAAGTGTCTTGAGTTTTCTTCAGTCTTGCTTCCATTATCAACCGCTACGTCAAAATTGCCTCTTTGGTGCGTTTACCTTTCCCAGGACAAAAAAGATAGCCATCAAACAGATTCTCAATTTTATTTCCCATTCTTCTGTATATTATTATTTCCAGAAACTAGGATGCATAAGTCATTAAGCTGAATGTGCAATAATTCTCCCACATGTCGCGTCTTGCAATCTTGGGAACTTTGTGCATAATGTTTTTCCAAAAGGCAGATGGCAGATTTGCAAGTCTCATACGTTCTACACACCAACGTGAATAACCCTTTCGTTGCCAATTCCCCCAATGAGGTTTGAAATTCTGATGGAACGTTATGTATCCATTCTACCTTATTTGATTTCAAGTCTTCCAAAGCTGTTTTAAATTCTGATTCCAGTACTGGATCCACTATTTATTCGCTGTCGACTCCAGTTTCTTCTTCTATCGCATCAAGCAAATTATCCCCCTCATAGATGCCATCAATCTACTCATTTCACCTATCCACTCTCTCCTCTGCATTTAACAGTGGAATTCCCGTTGCACTCTTAATCTTACTACGCTTGCTTTTTATTTCACCAATGGTTGTTCTGATATTTCTATAAGCTGTATCAGTCCTTTCGACAAGCATTTCTAGTGGAACGAGAGGACGAAAATCATCTCACTGTAGCAACTGTGTTAGCCCCACCAGCCTTTGAGGAAATGACAGTTAATTCGGTAGCAGACTCTTCGTTGAGTGATTTCATGCAGTTTATTGAACGAAATTCTAAAGAGGCGTATTGCAGGAAACTTTGAAAGTAATTATTGTTAACAAAGAAGAAGTGAGTTTGTTATATACCTGTTATTATTTGCACAAAAAATTCACACGCAGTTTCTAAACTACGGCGAACAGAACAGCAACGACGAGGCTCGTGCCGCTAAACCAGAGAGAAAATGGGGAGCGGGAGGTGGAACATTTTTTGAGTCGTCTTATTGTGTTGTAGAGAAAAGGGGGCAGCCGTATTGACCCAGATCAGTATGTGTGTGTGTGTGTGTGTGTGTGTGTGTGTGCATGTGTATGGGTGTGGGGATGGGGGAGGGGAAGGCGGGCAGGGTGACCTCACCTTTAATCATTAACTGCCCTACAACCGAAGCAGTGGATGGGTGACTTTCATTTCCTCGCCATTTTCTGGTCATACAGTTGCCCGAGACGCCTTTGCGGTGACTTAGAATGGTCCACAGCCATAAGTCTACCTGTCCTGTTACTGGCTCTCTATTGGCGGTTCATCTCCACACGTGGCCTGTTCAGTTTAAAGTTTTCGAGAATTTTCGTAAACCGTTTGAGACAGCTGATGCAGGATGAATTCCTTCTAAAGGACATGGTGGATTTCCGTTCCCATTCATAAAATCAGTCCCTGATAAGCTAATCATCAACTTAGTCTTTCTTTCGTCCACCCTTCGAACAGAGTGGAAGGAAATAATCATAAGAAAAGTAAATACGTGGTGTGACACATGTTTTTAATCCGCAGCTTGTGCGCCTTTACGTCGTGATAGACTTGTTTGTCTCATGTTACAAAGTCATTTGTGTGGTGATGCATTTCCTACGTTTTCTATCAGCACAAGCCACCTTTCATTTATTAACCGTAAACAATGAAATTCGCTGAGGAATTTGGAATAAATAACACACAAAATTATAAGGTACGGTAGCTGGAGGAATGTTGTCAGGTAACACCATAATCTGTTTTACACTGAGGTGACAAAAGTCACGTGCTACGCGTCGGACCTCCTTTTGCCAGACGTAGCGTAGAAACCCAACTTGGCATCGACTCAACACGTCGTTGGATGCCCCCTGCAGAAACCTTGAGCCGTGCTGGCTCTTTAGCCGTCCATAATTAGGACAACGTTGGTGGTAAATGATCGATGGGTGACCGAATTATTCACCTGAATTGTCCAGAATGTTCTTCAGATCAATCGCCAGCAGTTGTGGCGCCTTGACATGGTGCATTGTCATACAGAAAAATTCCATCGTTATGGCTGGAAATGGTCTCCAATAGTCCAGCATAAGCATTTACACTTAATGATCGGTTCCGTTGGACCAGAGAATCCATGCCATTCCATGTAACCCCAGCCTACACCATTATGGAGCCACCACCAGTTAGCACAGTGCCTTGTTGACAACCTGGGTCCATGGCGTCACGGCACCTGCGCCGCACTCGAATCCTACCATCAGTTCTTCCAAGCTGAAATGGTGACTCATCACCAGGCCACGGTTTTCCGGTCGTGTAGGGTCGACCAGATGTTGTCACGAGCCCAGGAGAAGCGCTGAAGGCGATGTCGACCTGTTAGCAAAGGGACTCGCGTCGGTCGCCTGCTGCATTTGGAGCCAAATTTCGTCGCACTGTCCTAACGAATACGTTCGTCGTACGTCCTACATTGACTTCTGCGGTAATTTCACGCAGTGGTGCTTGTCTGTTAGCACCCAACTCTATGCAATCATCGCTGCCCTCGGTCGTTAATAGTAGGCCGTCAGCCATTGCATTGTCCGTAGTGAGAGGTAATGTCTGAAATTCGGTGTTCTCGGCATACTGTTGACATTGTGGACCTCGGAATATTGAATTCCATGACGATTTAGGAAATGGAATGTGCCATGCGTATAGATTCAGCTACACTTTCGTGTTTAAAGTCCGTTAATTTCCGTCTTACTGCCATAATAACGTCAGAAACCCCTTCATATGAATCATCTGAGTACAAATGACAACACCACCGATGCACTGCCCTTTTATACTTTGCGTACGCCTTACTACCCCATCTGTATATGTCCATATCAGTATCCCATGACATTAGTCCCTTCAGTGTATATCACAGCTTATCCCTGTAAGACAATCCTGAATTATATTTTCTCTGACTTTGCTAAATCGCTTCTGGAAAAAGCTGAGATGGTTCTTTTGGGAAGGGTACAAACTACTTCCTGTCCCATTCTCAGCTAATGCTTCATCCATAATGATTCGTTGTTGACAGATCAATAATAGGTACTCCTCCATCTTCTTGGGTAGACACCACTATTAATAACATCACGTGTACCATACTTTTCCTGGTATTATTCTCTAATTGCCTCGTGTCTCTCTGACCTCAACGTGTTTTCCATTACAATGTATATAGTATAAGCACTGTAGCTGTCATCATGTTTCGATTATCAAGGCTTCTTAAATTCACGTATGGCTTCGGGTACATTTTGAATCTACTAAAATCTAATATTTCACAAAAATTTAAACCTTACATGAATGTGATGTAAAAATTACAAGACTACGTCACCTACCTCTGACGGATTTCATTACAAACTAAACTGGAAACTGGAATATATTTCGGTTTCTGTATCTTTTTAACTAGCTAAACATGGAAATTTTCATAATTTGAAAATTCGCAGGACCTAATACAATTTCTGGCTGTTACAGGTACTTGACACAATAATGCAGTGATTATTGTTCGAGGGTACTGGGAGTGAATTCTTTCAATAATGAAAATTTCAGGAAACGTTCCATTAATAACCTAGAGCTGTAATGCATGAAGACCGTAATGTCAGTCAGTGTTTCTATGACTGACGATCTCTACTCAAATGTTAATTTTGCACATTGCACATTGTCAACGATTTTAAATTTCTGTTCCTTATTGCTGCAAACCTTTTCTGCTGTTAGATGACACGCAAATGAGTATTCATTTGTCGTTATTCAGCTATAATGCATGTTATAATGCGACACCATTTCAGAATTACTGATAGTCTGCCAGTTTTAGGAGCAGAAAAAGGATATATCTTGTATATACCTCATATACCTCGTATGTACGTTACTGGATGGTGTCGGTCATCCGCTCCGATATAAATGACTGCGCTCTGAACAGAGCAAGACGTCCATTAATAAAAAATTGGAGGTCCACTTTTCAGTTGCTGTTCACGAAATATGCCGTTTATGTCGAAATTATAACGTCAAAGAAATTATGAATACCTTTCAAATTCTGTGTAGGCCACTGCATCGCTAAACCTCGGAGCGTTTTTCGTTTTGTCACACAACAGAGATGCTGCGATATGAAAGCTCAACGAGCCATGAATGCAAATACACTAGTTGGGCAATTTGCACGGAATTACGCGAGAAAGGCAGGAAGTTTTACGAGGGATTGGTCCATTTTGCTTCGTTTCACCAGCCACAAATATCTGTGAAAAGCGGCATTTTCCACTACGCATCCACTCTAATTAGGTAAATTCATAAATGGAAATCGTTTTGACTTGGTAATCGCTCATCGTTTGCTGCAACAAATCCGCGAAATCGGATGTAGGACCGCCGCCGAGTGAGTCGATAGGAACAGAATTTTCTGGATTATTCAGTTCTAGCAAAGGACAACGGAAAAATGTGGTCAGAAATTCATATACTGGCTGTTCCACTACTCTGCTATGAAAAGTACGTATAACCGATGGTTCTAAATTAAAATTAATGAATTTATAAAACTGACAAAAAATCTGAATCTTTGTACAGTTTAGTTTGGGAGAAAAAAATTATATTTCATGTTTAGAAAGATGAGACTCTAGCTCCCAAATGCCACTGTATGTGGAAGTCTTTTCACAAGCTATAAGTCAAGCTGGAAAATCGGGAAATGGAGGTACAACGTCTGAAACTAGACGTTTTTGTCAATGTGTTGGAGGAATGGAAAAGAAGGTGAAGAAATCTGGCCAGATGAATACAGGATTATCTTAACAGCGTCATAAATCGAATAACGGGAAGAAGGATGGAAAGAAAATAGGGGTTAATGACCCGTCGACGATGAGATCGTTAGCAATTGTAACATTTAGGTACGATATGGATTTACCTCCTTTATAGAAATGTAATCTTTCCGATTTTTGTGTTATAATCTTCTTTCACTCAACAAATACGGAAAAAATAGTTCTTATCTCAGTAAAAAAAGTTAACATAATTAATTTGTAAATGTAATTTTTAAAACTATGTTCTTTTCTACTGAAAATATGTTAAAATGTAATATGTACGACCGGTTCATGGATAGGTAATGTAGGATTGTATGAAATGTAAAACCCCAGCTTTGCTGAATGTTAAAAGTAATAGAACAGAGCTGTTATTATAAAAACCAAGTACGGGACATTATTATTTATTTTATTTATAATTTATTTTATTGGTTTGTAATAGTGATTTTATTCTTATAACTGCGTTTATGCGTCTGTTATTGCGTTTTCTTGTTAGAAATGTCGTAACCCAGACAGTAGACGGAACATTTTCTGGTTCCCCCCGACCTATGATGTGCCAGTAGGTAACTAAAATATGCAGTGAAAGTTGTTATAAACTTCTATAATTCGGAAACAAATAGAGCTCTTGCTAGCTTAACAGATTGATAACCTTTTCCAATTTGCTTTCTTCCAATAGTAAAGACTGAAGCCACCTCGTGTCTCTGTTCATACCATATTACGCAATACTTTTTAAGGAATATTGTATTTCATATTTTAAACCAGACAGTGTACGTTAGTGGGGGATAGTTTGTTGTAGATTAACTTTACGCTTTTGTCTTTGTCGCTCACTACTAACAAATTTACCAATACATGCTTTGGTGTACTGTCCTTTTCGTATACAATTGACAAAACAGACTAATGCACCAAGTAAAATTACCAACAGCAGTTAGTTTTCTTGATTAGCAGCTTATTTACTTGGAATTACTTTGTTGGCGACCGTTATAGATTTACGTAACCACTGTTTTACTTACCAGCTTTAGTAATGTTGGTTTGATTTTCGGTAAAACTACTGCTTCCTGTTGAAACATACCCCTTCTGATGACGAAACGTAGTCCTATCTTTTTCCATTAATACACATCCACGGTCAAACAAACTCTTGTCGAAGAAAATATTATGTGTCAACTGCTGTTATAATAATAATCTTTAGTGTTATAAGATCTTGCAGAAGCTTGGGTTGGGGAAGACGGAGAATAAATAGGTCGCCCCTTTTCAAAGTGTGTCTAAGATAAATGATGTAAAATCTGAATGTGAATGTCTAGAAGAGGATTTCAACCAAGTCCCTCCGATTACGACCGAGTGTCTTCTCACTATGGCATCTAAGTTGGTAGTTCTTGGGTGCAGACTTCGAAATAAATGGAAAGATAGGGAGAAGAGTGTGTTACTTCTGTTAGCCGTTGAATGACAGTTTATTCTTATCATACGTGGAATGAATTAAACGTCAAAAACTATAATTCAAGCATACGTGCAGATGTCACAAACAGTAGATGAGGAGATAGGTAGAAGAATGTATGAGGAAACTGAAGGGGTAATATAGAAATGGGTATTAAAGTATAATTATCTTCACCCGTTGGAAACCTACAGTCGGGGACGGGATAGAAGACAGAGGTATGTGTGAAAACCACTTCAGCAACGGAATGGATACACTCATGAAAAGAATTTATAGGACGAACATAAAAAAATAAAACAATTATAATGTAATCCTGGCGAATTAAGCGATGCTGAGGGATTTTTATTAAGAACTGAGACAATACGTAAGTACATTCATTTACATATCAGGAAATCTTTTGTAAATGTATTAGTCTGTTGTGTATGTACGGGGCTGAAACTTAGACGATAAACATTTCAGACCAAAAGACAATAGAAGCTTCTGAAACACGGTGCCACAATGGATAGCTTTGGATCGTATTGCGAGATCGGTTATCTGAGAAGGCACTGAATCGAATAAATGAAAAGGAATTTAGGGCTCAACAACTATAAGAAGGGACTTTTTGGTAGAAAACATCCTGAGGCATCCAGGAAACCTCAATTTGGTAGTGGAGGGAAAGCTGTAGAGCAAAAGCTATATCGGGAGGCTAAGTGCTGCAAAAGTAAGCAGGTTACTGTGGATGTAGGCTTCAGTAGTCATGCCGAGAATGAGCAGCTTATACAGGACAAACAAATGTGGAGGGTTGCATGGAACAAGTCTTCGACTGAAGACAGCAACAACAACAACACTGGCTCAGCAGTAGCTATGAGACACAAAAAATAATCTTTGGGGTCTCCAGTAAAGTCCGCTTATTAATTGAAAATTCCTGTTTGAACATCGTTTCATGAAAAGGTTTAGTTGCAAAAGGCCAAAAATGAGATAAGATACCACCTAGGCATCATGATGAGGCAAAGAAAAGGAAATACGATTTAAACTACAGGCCATTAAAATTGCTACACCAAGAAGAAATGCAGATGATAAACGGGTATTCATTGGACAAATATACTCGTATTATGCTAGAACTGACATTTGGTTACATTTCCACACAATTTGTATGCATAGATCCTGAGAAATCAGTACCCAGAACAACCACCTCTGGCCGTAATAACGGCCTTGATACGCCTGGGCATTTAGTCAAAGCTTGGAATGCGTGTACAGGTACAGCTGCCCATGCAGCTTCAATACGATACCACAGTTCATCAAGAGTAGTGACTGGCGTATTGTGACGAGCCAGTTGCTCGTCCACCATTGACTACACGTTTTCAGTTGGTGAGAGATCTGGAGAATGTGCTGGCAAGGGCAGCAGTCGAACATTTACTGAGTCCAGAAAGGCCCGTACAGGACCTGCAACATGCGATCGTGCATTATCCTGCTGAAATGTAGGGTTTCGCAGGGATCGAATTAAGGGTTGAGCCACGGGTCGTAACACATCTGAAATGTAACGTCCACTGTTCAAAGTGCCGTCAATGCGAACAAGAGGTGACCGAGACGCGTAACCAATGGCAACCCATACCATCACGCCGGGTGATGCGCCGGCATGGCGATGACAAATACGCGCTACCAATGTGCCTTCACCGCGATGTCGCCAAACACGGATGCGACCATCATGATGCTGTAAACACAACCTGGATTCATCCGAAAAAATGACGTTTTGCCATTCGTGCACCCAGGTTCGTCGTTGAGAACACTATCGCAGGCGCTCCTGTCTGTGATGCAGCGTCAAGGGTAACCGCAGCCATGGTCCCCGAGCTGATAGTCCATGCTGCTGCAAACGTTGTCGAACTGTTCGTACACATGGTTGTTGTCTTGCAAACGCCTTCATCTGTTGATTCAGGGATCGAGACGTGGCTGCACGATCCGTTACACCCATGCGGATAAGATGCCTGTCATCTCTACTGCTAGTGATACGAGGCCTTTGGTATCCAGCACGGCGTTCCGTATTACCCTCCTGAACCCACCGATTCAATATTCTGCTAACAGTCATTGGATCTCGACCAACGCGGGCAGCAATGTCGCGATACGATAAACCGCAATCGCTATAGGCTACAATCCGACCTTTATCAAAGTCGGAAACGTGATGGTACGCATTTCTCCTCCTTGCACGAGGCATCACAGCAACGTTTCACCAGGCAACGCCGGTCAACTGCTTTTTGTGTATGAGAAGTAAGTTGGAAACTTTCCTCATGTCAGCACGTTGTAGGTGCCGCTACCGGCGCGAACCTTGTGTGAAAGCTCTGAAAAGCTAATCATTTGCATATCACAGCATCTTCTTCCTGTCGGTTAAATTTCGCGTCTGTAGCACGTCATCTTCGTGGTGTAGCAAATTTGATGGCCGGTAGTGTAGTATGGTAAGATGACCCCGGTGGCGTATATGGATCATAAATTTATACTGAAGAATATATTGTTTCTTAAGAGATTCATCAGGATGATGCAGCGTACAAGGAAGTGAGATATCCAACACCGTTAAGTGATGGAGTGTTTTCGAAGATCTCTAAGGCTGTAGGTACTGTGACAATAAAAGCCACGGCAGGATGTTCAGTTAAAGAGTAATGTAATTCCTTGGAAGGGTTAATCACAGAACGTAAACAGAGGAATATAGGTATAAGTCGGATGTACAAATATCTTCGGTTCATCATTTGAATAGCGCAATATCAGAACATCAAAATGAAAGCATTAGCCAGTTATAGGAAGCTAAAACATTGACCTTTATCTGAGAGAAAAATAATCGAGAATCTATGAATGGAGCACAGTGTATTAAAGGCTGTGAAAAAACAGGAAAGAGGAGAGATTTAAAGTGTTATAATTATGGTATTATACATGTGTGATGAAAATTAAGATTACCGGAAGATAAGAAACGAGTAGACATGCCGAAGAATCGGCGAAGACAGAACTATATAGAGAATACTAACTAGAGGAATGGACCATATGTTAAGATATGAACAAAGATATCTGAGAATTAAAGGTACTTTCACTTGAGTGAAAGTGCCACCCTTGGGCGAATATGTTGCAGCTGGAGTAATTCTGTTTCATATGATGAAGATGTTGTAGATGGAGAGAGTCTAACAATAATGTACAAGGATTAGCCAATAAGTTTCAGATGAATGAAAATCAGGCTGGTATCATAGTGTATGGTAAAAGAATACTGTAACCCTCTATCAGTTTACTCGTTCCTTAGTCTGCCTTTTCGGCAGACCTACGCTGCGGCTAAGCTGTGGCCCATAAAGTCCGCTCTGTCGTGCGCCTTATATCATCCGTGCAAAATTACAACGGACTGTGGTGGCATTCAGACCGCACTTCGTGCTAAAGAACGTGGGAGTACTTTGTGGTTTTATGTTCGTACTTTCCACCAATTCCATAAAACTACGTAGGTCTGCTTTAAATTTGTAATAAATATAATCAAAGCCTCCTTTTCAGAGACAAAAAGGTTAGTCGATGTTATGGACGTTTAGATATAACTAATTAAAATATTTAAAAAGGTTGGACTAGAAACTCACCGTTCAAATATTATCGATGTACCTGAGTAATATATCAGTTCTCACTTGCTGATACAATTTTACAGGCACTAGAGCAAACATTAACATATACGTAAGCTTTCATTCTCTTACCTCAAGTTGAAATATTTTATAAAATTACTTTATGACAGCTGTTTCGTGATAACTGTAGAATTTTTCCTTAATATTTGTGCTTTTAATCTGTACAGAATGGCCCTCCAGCACCAATTCGTTCATTCTGGTCGGTAGGGCGAGCACATCTATGACAACAATGACAGAAGCTAGGATATACTTAGAACGTGAGAAATAATGCCTGTCTAAAAACTTCCTTCAAGGGGCACGTGAATCACTGTAGTCGACATTGCCAAGTAGTAGTAAGTGTTACTGTGGGCTTACGGTCCCTAAATTTCCTCAACCGTATTTTACATATATTTTACAAGGATTTTGCTCAAAGAGGGTAGACGACAGAGAATTGAACAAGTAAATATACGGTTCTATTATAAACCAGGATGATTGGCAACTCGAATACGATTAATAATCGAATGTTTGTCACTATAATAGAGAAGTGTCCGTTAATATTTGACGACCGACTTAATTCGACCTACGGTTCAGTTTATCTAGTATTTGATGCATGCGGGGAACTTTTTTATTATAACATCTTCAAGCATAAATGAAATACACTGTCTGACAGAAAAAAAAGTTAAGCACCCAGAAGATGAGAAAACGAAATAAAACATCACACTTTGGGATACTATGTGATGTTTTTTCACTGGTTGCAAAATCGAATCAAATTTTGTAAGAATACGACAGTCTGAGCCCTCTTATCACCATGTTGTTGCTCCCACTCTGTCCTGCACACATGCACAAGATTCGGCTGGGAAAGGTCCATAAAGCCGTTTTATCCTCTCCTGAGGAAAACTGACCCAAAACTGTCGTGTCAGGTTCTTGATCTCTTGGGTACTGGCACGCAGACACATTTGGTATCGATGACAGATCTTTAGAAATCTACGCAGCGTCACGCAGATAGTTGATAATAGAGATGCGACATGTGTGACCGAGCATTTTTCTGTTCAAAAATGGCCGCACTATACTATCGCTTGAGATGTAACACAGGAGGACGCAGGACGTTCGTGACGTACAGTTGTGACGTCAGTTTCCTCAGTCACTACCATCCGTTGCTTGAAGTTACACCATGAAGCCATGAGTAGCACCACTCTGTCTTCGTAAAATCAGTGGTAGAAAGATACCATTCCACGGTTCACCACCATACCAGCAGACGATGGTCATCCATGGCAGTGCAGAACCGTGATTCACCGTAGAACGCAATGCGAGACCAGTGATCGGCAGTCCAGGCTTTCCGGTCGCGGCACCACACCAGACACAACCATTTGTGTTGTGGTGTTAATGGCAGCCCACGCATAGGAGAGTAAGTCCCTCGTCCGGTTGTTGCTACACTCCGACCGGTTGTGCGAGAAGAAACAAAATGTTGCAGTAAGTCCATTACTTGTTCTCGGGTGACAGACGTGGTTACGATGAGATTACTATATTACTGATGCACATCCCTCCCTTGCATTCCTCCCTTGTCGTAGTCACACATGGTAGACGATAACCTTGACAACTTGCACGCCTCTGCATCTGAATGCTCTACAAATATGGATATTGCATGATGCGACCAGCCGACCAAATGGAGACCACCGTGAAGACCCTCTCAATCTCTGACAGCTGTCGATAACGCTGTGTCCTTATAGTATGCTGCATCTGTTTATGTTCCACAGTGACGCTGTTCACGCACGTTATGTACCATACCAGGTCTGGTACCAAAACTGAACTGTTGCACTTTGACGGTTGTTATAGCTTTCACACAGGATTGCAGACCGTGTGTAATTGTACGAAGTTCCAGAGACTTATATTTTCTGGGTGATTCACTTTGTTTATCTGGCATGTATAGACGAGGAAAAGGTGTTATTTCCTCTGCTTTGTGGTAAAATATAGTGTTTTTGTTGGTATAAAACGCTCGTGATATTTCACACAACCGTGTTATAGACCATTTCATTTGGTCCAACATTTCTCCGGTGATATGTAAATTGAAGGTAGAAGGGGGGGAAAGGAAAGGAGTGGGAAGTGAGCTATCCGGGACAAAGTGGTACCGCAACTGTGCGGACTATCTTGACACAGACACCGAGCGTTCATATGATTCGCCTAGACGAACAATGGATCCATCTTCTCCAGTGCAGATGCACATGTACGTCCGACTTCTTGCTGGAATCTCAGAGTAGAGAGCTTGGAAGAAATTCACAATGACTGCGGAAGGATAGTGTTTGGTGGGAATGTGGGTTGGCCTTGAGGCGTGCCGAGATAGTCTGTGCATTTGCGATAATGTGTTCCAAATGGTGCAGTGGTTATCGCACCTCCCTGAAACATGGAGGTAAGGGGAAGGCAGGATATCGGTTACGATTGTGGACGCAGCCGTAATCAGTTACTATTGGTTGCCTTTTACAGTCACACACATTTATTTTTAAAACAGTAATTCCAGACTCAACAATAAATAAAAGAATACCACATGTTATTAATGAAGAAATAAACAATTGTGTAAATAATAGCGTTTTAAGTGGGTTGCAATTTAGAAAATCACCGTAAAATACAGATACAGATAATGTTTAGAAGGAACAAATCCACTGTGATCACAGCTGAAGGTCTTACGCGCCAGGAACGCCAATTATATGAAAAATTTAGAAATCTGCTGTAAAACAGCAAATACAAGCCAAGGTTAATTAAAAGAAACAAGCAACTGGTTACCATACGGGTGAAATAAGATGATGGTGCCGGCCGCGGTGGTCTCACGGTTCTAGGCGCTCAGTCCGGAACCGCGCGACTGCTACGGTCGCAGGTTCGCATCCTGCCTCGGGCATGGATGTGAGTGATGTCCTTAGGTTAGTTAGGTTTAAGTAGTTCTAAGTTCTAGGGGACTGATGACCATAGCTGTTAAGTCCCATAGTGCTCAGAGTCATTTTTTTCACTCCCAAGGCTCAAATTTTCACAAAAAAGCTCAATACTGTAGTTGCTTTTCGTCAACGATACGAGAACCGATGAAACATACGAATTTCTATCATTTTGGTACAAATTTGATCAGCATGATTTAACATACACTCCTGGAAATGGAAAAAAGAACACATTGACACCGGTGTGTCAGACCCACCATACTTGCTCCGGACACTGCGAGAGGGCTGTACGAGCAATTATCACACGCACGGCACAGCGGACATACCAGGAACCGCGGTGTTGGCCGTCGAATGGCGCTAGCTGCGCAGCATTTGTGCACCGCCGCCGTCAGTGTCAGCCAGTTTGCCGTGGCATACGGAGCTCCATCGCAGTCTTTAACACTGGTAGCATGCCGCGACAGCGTGGACATGAACCGTATGTGCAGTTGACGGACTTTGAGCGAGAGCGTATAGTGGGCATGCGGGAGGCCGGGTGGACGTACCACCGAATTGCTCAATACGTGGGGCGTGAGGTCTTCGCAGTACATCGATGTTGTCGCCAGTGGTCGGCGGAAGGTGCACGTGCCCGTCGACCTGGGACCGGACCGCAGCGACGCACGGATGCACGCCAAGACCGTAGGATCCTACGCAGTGCCGTAGGGGACCGCACCGCCACTTCCCAGCAAATTAGGGGCACTGTTGCTCCTGGGGTATCGGCGAGGGCCATTCGCAACCGTCTCCATGAAGCTGGGCTACGGTCCCGCACACCGTTAGGCCGTCTTCCGCTCACGCCCCAACATCGTGCAGCCCGTCTCCAGTGGTGTCGCGACAGGCGTGAATGGAGGGACGAATGGAGACGTGTCGTCTTCAGCGATGAGAGTCGCTTCTGCCTTGGTGCCAATGATGGTCGTATGCGTGTTTGGCGCCGTGCAGGTGAGCGCCACAATCAGGACTGCATACGACCGAGGCACACAGGGCCAACACCCGGCATCATGGTGTGGGGAGCGATCTCCTACACTGGCCGTACACCACTGGTGATCGTCGAGGGGACACTGAATAGTGCACGGTACATCCAAACCGTCATCGAACCCATCGTTCTACCATTCCTAGACCGGCAAGGGAACTTGCTGTTCCAACAGGACAATGCACGTCCGCATGTATCCCGTGCCACCCAACGTGCTCTAGAAGGTGTAAGTCAACTACCCTGGCCAGCAAGATCTCCGGATCTGTCCCCCATTGAGCATGTTTGGGACTGGATGAAGCGTCGTCTCACGCGGTCTGCACGTCCAGCACGAACGCTGGTCCAACTGAGGCGCCAGGTGGAAATGGCATGGCAAGCCGTTCCACAGGACTACATCCAGCATCTCTACGATCGTCTCCATGGGAGAATAGCAGCCTGCATTGCTGCGAAAGGTGGATATACACTGTACTAGTGCCGACATTGTGCATGCTCTGTTGCCTGTGTCTATGTGCCTGTGGTTCTGTCAGTGTGATCATGTGATGTATCTGACCCCAGGAATGTGTCAATAAAGTTTCCCCTTCCTGGGACAATGAATTCACGGTGTTCTTATTTCAATTTCCAGGAGTGTAGTTGTTTACCGGAAGCCGGCCGCGGTGGTCTAGCAGTTCTAGGCGCTCAGTCCGGAACCGCGCGACTGCTACGGTCGCAGGTTCGAGTCCTGCCTCGGGCATGGATGTGTGTGATGTCCTTAGGTTAGTTAGGTTTAAGTAGTTCTAAGTTCTAGGGGACTGATGACCACAGATGTTAAGTCCCATAGTGCTCAGAGCCATTTGTTTACCGGAAGACGGCTCCCTTGGGACTCATAGATCTGAGGTCCATACCCTTACTCAATCGTGCAGCAAATGCTGAATTCCTATCGGCTAATAAGTTAAGCAGCCAATCAGATCTTTTCGATCGCTTCTTTAATCGCAGTATTTCTAATATCAGCCAATCAGATTACCACAAGTAATTTAGACTATAAATCTCATAAAAAGAAAATACTATTACTTTAGACAAATTAAAATACTATTAAACTTAATACTCAACGCCCCTTCTGGCTGCCTTTTATAAAATCATGCTGACTTGTATATACATCACAAATTCACCTACTGCACAACATGTTTCTCATGCATTCATTTACATAATTTTAATGCAATATCACAGTCTCACTTTACGTTTGTCGTCTATACGCTCACTCAGTCTCTCAAAAACACCAACACAACCAAAACCCAGCGAAATAATAATTTTCGAAAATACTTTCAGTTACGTCAGAAATCTGTGGTATTGAACCTAAGAAAATTCCACAAAACTGAGTTACATAAACCTATCCTCTTGGTTGTAGTTTCAATTGGTACTATAGATGAATGCATTACAGTCCCTAACTGAGTTTCACAACGCTAGCAAGGTTATTATATATTTTAGTCAAAAATTATATATCCGAAACTATTGAAATTAATGATTTGAAATTTTTACAGTACGGTTTTGTTATCCATAGATTTTGGTACACTAAGTGTGAAAAACATCGATTGATGTTAAATAGCGCTTCTTCAGATTCAGAGAAATGATGTGTAACGTATTGCACGCAACGTTAGGCAAGTAGACTGCTCGCTCGGCCCAGTAGCCAGCATAAAATGTGCCAGCGTGAGAACCAATTCAGTTCTCTCCCAGGTTCCACGGCAAGCTAGGCTCTCAATGCAAGGTGACGACTCGTAATAATTTGCTAAAGACTGAAATGAAATTTAAATCGTCTCAGTAATGGTTATTATTATTTACTCTAACTATTGAATACAAGACAGAAGTACACTGAAGAGCCAAAGAAAGGGTGCACCTACGTAATATAGCCTAGGGCCTCCGTGAGTAGGACTTGGCATGGACTCGACTAATGTCTGAAGTAGTGCTTGAAGAAATGACCAGTCCTGCCGAGCTGTCCATACATCCGTAAAAGTGCAAGGAGAGTGGGGATGTCTCCTGATCACCACGTTGCAAGGCATCGCAGATCTACAAATGTTCATGTCTGGGGGAGTTTGGTGGCCAGCGGAAATGTTTAAACTAAGAAGAGTGTTCCTGGAGCCACTCTGTAGCAATTCTGGACGTGTAGGATGTCGCGTTGTCCTGTTGGAATTGTCCAAGTTCGTCGAAATACACAGTGGACATGAATGGGTGCAGGTGATCAGACGGAATGCTTAGGTACGTGTCATCTGTCGTATCTACAAGTATCAGGGGTCCCATATTACTCCTACTGGACACGCCCCACAGCATTACAGAACCTCCAGCAGCTTGAACAATCCCTGCTGGCACGCAGGGTCCATGGATTCATGAGGTTGTCTCCACACACATACACGTCCATCAGCCCGATACAATTTGGAATGAGACTCACCCGACCAGGCAACATGTTTCCAATCATCAACGGTCCAATGCCGATGTTGACGGGTCCAGGGGAGGTGAGTTTTGTGTCGTGCAGTCATTAAGGGCACACGTGTGGGCCTTCGGCTCCGTAAGCTCGTATCGATGATGTTCCATTGAATGGATCGCACGCTGACACTTGCTGATGTCCCAGCATTGAAATCTGCAGAAATTTGCGGAAGGTTTGCATTTCCGTCACGTTGAACGATTCTCTTCGTCGTCGTTGATCCAGTTCTTCTGACCACAGCGATGTCGGAGATTTGATGTTGAACTGGATTCCTGATATTCACCGTCACTCCCGAAATGGTGTTACGAGAAAATCCCCACTTCATCGCTACCTCGGAATGCTCTGTCCCATCGCTCGTGCGCCGACTATAGCACCATTTTCAAACTCACTTAAATCTTGTTAACCTGCCATTGTATCATCAGTGACCAATGTAACAACTGCGCCAGACACTTGTTCTGTTGTGTAGGCATCGCCGACCGCTGCGCCTTTTTCCGCCTGTTCACACATCTCTGTATTTGAATACGCATGCCTATAGCTGTTTATTTGTCGCTGTAGTGTATTTAACAAAGAGGAAGGTATTCTAAAAATCTGGAGTGAATTCAACCAAAATGATACTAAAACGGTGGGAGGGTTACCAAAATATGTGAAGACTGTATAGAGAAGTACAGCACGTTGTAATTTGTGGGCAGCTTACTAATTCAACCTTAAGGAAACAAAACCACAAATTATAATCAAATGGGCAAGTCAGATTGCAAGCCGGTAGAAGTAAGTAGTGAGCTACGCAGAGTATAGGTCCCACCACTGCTGTCTATGAGACTTACATCTCCCCAAAATCAATGAAGCGCGTACCTACCATTGCCAGATAGTGGCCAGTTACACGGCGCTCACGTGAATGCCACGAAACCTAGTTCTCCATCGTCAAATCTCTGCTTTCTGTGCATTAACAAGCACAACCCTGGTACTGCCTTAGAGCAGTGACTCCTTGGCTGATTAGCCTCTTGACGTCAAGTTTGGTGCTGGGGCGACTCAATTCGATTGTATGCGCAAAACCTTTCTCGCGCTGGGCGAGTGCCACGGTTTCTCACGGCCTTTGAGATGTTCTTGCTGAGAAGGCAAAAAAGTTGTTAATTATTCTCTGGTGATGGTAGCGGCAGCGCAGCACCCCCTGCCCTCACCTAGCTCTACCCACAAAAGCATGAAGCAGGACACAGCCTCACTTCAACGAAATTTTCCCAGCTCCATGGGAAGGCTCACTTCTCCTCATGTAATACATTGACTGCCTACAGTTAACAACAGGACCCTGAGACCACACTCAGAGTGCATCTCTCCAGTGCGAAAAAGGCAAAGCCTACCTCCCAAGCCCACATGTCCAATACTCTCAATAAAATAATCACCGAGAATGGCAGAAACGGAAACAATTTCACTTAGCGATTGTGACAATTTTACAGCAAAGTCTGCGTCATATGACGGAAAGAACATCCACTTAAAGAATTCATAATAACAATATAAGATACCGGCACGTGTAGAATATGCATATACCTGCACAAATAACATCCCCGTGTGTCTGCTTCCTCCGACGTCCTAGTAACCGATTGCTTGCTTGTCTCTCGTCCTGCCCGTAACATCGGAGTCCAAAGAGCTACCATATGTAAATAGTTACTTCTAAAATTGGCTACAATATCTTTTATAACTTCTTTGCCAAGCGATTTTACGTGAAAGACATGTAACCATAGACACACCACTCAGTTAGTTTTTAACTATTGGCAAAACAGTTAAAGACAGCTCAGGAGGATCCCAGCTACGATTACTATGTTGAGGGAGAAAGAAAATGAGAAAAGATCCATTCAAATCAACAAAAGTACTTGTTATTTCTCTGATAATTACTTGTCGTAACTAAGTCTGGATGAATTATGAAATTTGTTGGTATGTTGATAGCTGGCTACATACCAGAACCCAGGTAGACAGAGAAAGTTATGTTGAAGAAAGAAACAAAGCCAAACAGATAATTGCACCATCCAAGAAGAAATCGTGGGAAGACTTTGGAAACAGGTTGGAGACTATGGGTGAAGCTGCTGGAAAACTATTCTGGAGTGTAATTAGCAGCCTTCGAAAGGGAGGTAAGAACGAAATGACAAGTATTTTGGACAGGTCAGGGAAACTGCTGGTGAATCCTGTGGATGCCTTGGGCAGATGGAGGGAATATTTTGAAGAGTTGCTCAATGTAGGTGAAAATGCGATCAGTAATGATTCAGATTTCGAGGTAGAATGGGATGGGAATGATGATGGAAATAAGATCACATTTGAGGAAGCGGAAAAAATGGTCAATAGATTGCAGTGCAATAAAGCGGCTGGGGTGGATGAAATTAAGTCGGAACTCATCAAATACAGTGGAATGTCAGGTATTAAATGGCTACACAGGATAATTGAAATAAATGGCCTGGGAGTTGGGACAGGTTCCATCAGACTGGAAAAAAGCAGTAATCACACCAATCATTAAACATGGAAACAGAAAAGATTGTAACAACTACAGAGGTATCTCTTTAATCAGCGTTGTGGGTAAAATCTCCTCAGGTATTGTTGAAAGGAAAGTGCGAGTATTAGTTGAGGACCAATTGGATGAAAATCGGTGTGGGTTTAGGCCTCTTAGAGGTTGTCAGGACCAGATCTTTAGCTTTCGGCAAATAATGGAGAAGTGTTATAAGTGGAACAGGGAATTGTATCTATGCTTTATAGATCTAGAAAAGGAATATGACCGGATTCCTAGGAGGAAGTTATTGTCTGTTCTACAAAATTATGGAATAGGAGGCAAACTTTTGCAAGCAATTAAAGGTCTTTACATGGATAGTCAGGCAGCAGTTAGAGTTGACGGTAAATTGAGTTCATGGTTCAGAGTAGTTTCAGGGGTAAGACAAGGCTGCAATTTGTCTCCACTGTTGTTCATATTATTTATGAATCATATGTTGAAAACAATAGACTGGCTGGGTGAGATTAAGATATGTGAACACAAAATAAGCAGTCTTGCATATGCGGATGACTTAGTTGTGATGGCAGATTCGATTGAAAGTTTGCAAAGTAATATTTCAGAGCGAGATCAGAAATGTAAGGACTATGGTATGAAGATTAGCATCTACAAAACGAAAGTAAAGTCAGTGGGAAAGAAATATAAACGGATTGAGTGCCAAATAGGAGGAACAAAGTTAGAACAGGTGGACGGTTTCGAGTACTTAGGATGCATATTCTCACAGGATGGCAACATAGTGAAAGAACTGGAAGCGAGGTGTAGCAAAGCTAATGCAGTGAGCGCTCAGTTACGATCTACTCTCTTCTGAAAGAAGGAAGTCAGTACCAAGACTAAGTTATATGTGCACCGTTCAATCTTTCGACCAACTTTGTTGTATGGGAGCGAAAGCTAGGTGGATTCAGGTTATCTTATCAACAAGGTTGAGGTTACGGATATGAAAGTAGCTAGGATGATTGCAGGTACTAGTAGATGGGAACAATGGCAGGAGGGTGTCCACAGTGAGGAAATCAAAGAAAAACTGGGAATGAACTCTATTGATGTAGCAGTCAGGGCCAACAGGCTTAGATGGTGGGGTCATGTTACACGCATGGGAGAAGCAAGGTTACCCAAGAGACTCATGGATTCAGCAGTAGAGGGTAGGAGGAGTCGGGGCAGTCCGAGGAGAAGGTACCTGGATTCGGTTAAGAATGCTTTTGAAGTAATAGGTTTAACATCAGAAGAGGCACCAATGTTAGCACTGAATAGGAGATCATGGAGGAACTGTATAAGGGGGGCTATGCTCCAGACTGAACGCTGAAAGGCATAATCAGTCTTAAATGATGATGCTGATGATGATGATGTTGATAGCTGATCCATTTCAGAATGATGTGACTGTTTCACTGTAGATGCCCTTCAAGTCTCCCAACGTGATGCCCTACGAAAAATCATCCACCAATATCTTAAAAATTCACGAACTAATTCCTCCTGACAAGAGGTGAAAGATCGAAGACTCTCGTAAGTCCCAGAACCCCCCCCCCCCGGACCCCGCCCCCCGCCCCTCCACCATCCCCGTCCACCTCCAAACCAAGTGGGGAATGGGAACGTGTATGGAATCAACTTGCGTCCGCCGAAAAACGTGGCCAATATCTTATGGCCTAAGTCTTGAAAAAATCCTCCTGTGAAAGTGCACTTGGATAAATCCTGCAAAGGGCCAGGCCTTGACTAACAGCTGAAATAGATTCACACCTCAGGGCATCACGGCTTGAGAGTTACACTTCAATGTACTAGAATTTGATGCAAGACGTTTGTCTTGGACCAAAGGGACTCAGCCCACTAGTGATGAATTCCAAGGTGAAGGACCCGAATATGTCTTCTACTTCCAGCGCTACAAGGACGTATTTTCTGGCTGTAACATCCATTCAGTTTCAACAGTCAAATGGACGTCATCGGAAAAGATGGTAACTATGATGCAACCGCCATACGATCCAGACGACATCATAAGCTGGCATACGAGCCTGCGATGCACACAGTACAGAGGAAAGAAGTAAGGATTACTCTGTCACTCCTTCCCAAAACCTCAAATTCAGTCTCATCAGCCTTGTAGTGTCCCACCACTGACTTCAACTAAGATGGCCATGAGTGCTCAGGCACTATGACCTAAGGACCCGGCGCAGACGTCAGATACGACAGAATACTGTAGCAATAGGAAGTATGGTAATGGTAGACGACTGGTTAAAGCACCATGATATAAACAAGCGAGCTGAATTTCTGGTCTCATCACGGGAACCCTTCTGGATACCACTGACTGGCGACCTTGGCAGCCGAACGCGATGATGCTGTGCAGGGCTTCTTGCTCAATCCAGTGGCACCTGAGTCACTGTGTTGGTAGTTGACGTTTTCAAGCAGCGGAGGAGACTGCGTCAGATTCGGCCCCGTTAGTCACCACAGACACCTAGTTTGATGAACAGGCGCGTATGGTGTGGGATCGTCTGCCATCTCTCTGGATTGAATATCCAGCTGCCTTTGATTGACACTGCTGACTCTTTGTCAGATACAAAGTATCTCACTTAGAGTGTAACACAAATTAAATGTCGACACAGATACGGGAAAAGGACAGGGTTCAGTATTAACCATACTCTTTTCGTTCTTCGGATCCACGAAAACCTAAGGAGAGGTGGTCCGCCATGAAATCCTCTCCTGTGCCACTGAGAAAATCTCTTCATCACAGGGTAGCATTTTCAGTCTACATTAACATTTACAGTCTATGTCCTCAGTTATTTGCAGGATGTATTCCAAACTCCGTCTTCACCGTCAGTTTTTACCCTCTACAGCTCCTTCTGGTCCTTATGGAAACTATTCCCTGATGTCTTAATAGGTGTCTTACCATTCTGTCTCTTCTTATTGTCAGTTTTGGCCGTATATTATTTTCCTCGCTGATTCTGCAGAGAACCTCCACGTTCATTACATTATCAGTCCACCTAACTTACAACACTCTTCTGCAACACCATATCCGAAATGATTTTGTTCTCTTCTGTTCCGATTGTCCCACAATCTTTGATTCCTCTTGGTTCTTCTTGATTAATCTCTTAAACTTCGGCCTACTTTCTATCAAGAGTAAATTGTGGTCTGAGTCGGTATCTTCTCCTGGGTGCGCCTTAAATACAGTATCATGCTCTCCCGTGACCCTTTCCTCCACTCCTTCCCCGATAACCGTATTCCAGTCTCCCATAACTATTAGGTATCCATCTCCATTTACCTACTAAACTACCCATTCATTATCCTCTTATACTTTCTCTATCTCTTCATCTTCTGCTTGCGACTTCGGCATGTACTCCTCAGCTATTATTGTAAGTGGTTGCTTGCTGTCGATTCTGATGGGAGCAACCCTATCACTGAACAGTTCGCAGTAACTCCCACGTTCCTATTCACAACGAATCCTGTTCCCGTCATACTATTTTCTGCTGCTGTTGATATTACCCCATACTCATCTGACCAGAAATCTTTGTCTTCTCACTATATCTAGATTGAGCCTCAGCATTTTCCTTTTCAGATTTTCTAGCTTCCACCCACCACATTCAAACTTCTGGCTTTTCACTCCACGACCCGTCGAACGTTTTCCTTTGTTGATTATTCGATAATTTGCTCACGGTCACCTCCCACCCATCTGTCCCCTCCCGGGGATCCAAACGCGAGACTAGTCCAGTATCTTTTGCGAATGGAGAGATGATCATGAAACTACTTAAAAAGCAGGCCACTTGTGCTTGTACACTCATTCTTTGTGTTTAACGCCTTTGCATCCTCATGCCGTTGATTATTAGTAGTTCTTCCTCCTTTTAAGAACAGATTCCCACCCCAAGGACAAGATTTAAACGTCTGTCCGCTCATGCGCCCTTTTTGACAGGGCTGTTGCCAGAATGTGGATATCTCTCATGCTGGAAGTATTCGGCCGCCTTTTCTGATTACTTTTATTCCAAATTTAGTCAGTGGTGCGGTTAACCCGGGATCGAGGACGTTTCGATTATATTACTTGTCAAAGACGCTACCCCCTCGACCGCGGGAAATGGCAGATGTGCCTACTGTAAAGACACGAACTTGCAACCACGAGGGCAGCTAGAAGCAGTAATTTTGTCACACGTCCACCTTTCACAGTTATGTCTCTCCATCCACAATATGACGAACTGGAGGCCCTTGTTTGGTGAACAACCCCAGTTAACATGCAGAACAGCAAGCAGCTCGGCTAGTGGGTGCGCTGCTTTTGGCGGGATGCTGGCGAACCCGTCGCTGTGATACGTGATATACAGAAGTTTAATGACCGACAAGTATCTCTATCTAACGGACGCATATCTCAGTAGCTTTATCCATTTACTCGTTTTCACTGTTTCAGGGCTGGACTGAGCTAAACGGTAGACTTACATCACATAACGCCTCTTAAAATTTTGTAAGATTATTCTTGTTGCACATATAAAAGTTTTGCTGTCGAGGTAGGGGATTTCTTCATATGTTTTTCCACCCAGTTGTATTTCATGTTATATTTCCGTTTGATTTCTAAGAAAATTACTGTTTTATTTTCATGTACTTTAACGTTGTTATCGGCATGAGATATAATTGCAAGCGTATGAGGTTAATGCATCCAATCATCGTGTAGTGTGGTACTCATACGAGCGATGTTCAATAAGTGAGCTGCACATTTTTTTGTCGGAAAATTTCGGTTGAAAAAATGCAAACCTTGTATTGGGACATCCTGGAATATTCCCGCTTCAGCCTCTTTAGTTCCTGAACAACGGGCAGGTGGCGGCACTACCTTCAAATTGGCGGCTGTGGCGGAGGGGCATTCGAAATAGGAAGCTGTCATTAAGTTTCTCTTAGCGGAAAGCCAGAGCATCGAAGATATTCATAGGCACTTGCACAATATCTACGGAAGCCAGGGAGTGAATAAAATCTCGGTGAGTCGTTGGGCTAAGTGTCTGTCATTATCGCAGTAAGGTTGAGCAAACCAGGCCGAACTCCCGCGCGATAGCTGCTGGCACACAGCTGTGACTGCTGCATTGTTGTAACATTCGGACACTGGCATTCGAAATGACCGACGGATTACAATGAAACAGTTCGCTGTTCAACTGGACTTCTCTGCTCGTAGTGTTCACAAAACTTCATTTCACTGTGTTTTATCCAACCTATAGCCCGGAACTTGTACCTTCCGGCTTCTATCTGAAGGATACACTCCGCCGGAAGCAGTGTGTGGATGCTGAGGGGGGAGGGGGGGGGGGGGTTATTGATGCTGCATGGCACCGACTCCGACGTCGGCCAGGTGATCTAACGCCGTCGTGTTGGAAAATAGCATTTTGTAGCTAAAACACGCCATAGTTATTACATTATTATTACCACAGTGGAGGATGCTGGTGCGCATTAACAGGATGTACATTCGGTTGTATATCGCATCGATAACAGATCTAAAGAATCTGGAAATGAAGCTCCAGTTTACATCGTAATCAATTGCAAATAAGTTAAAGCAGTAAATACAGCTGAGTGGAAATTTTTTGAGAGAATAGTAGCCTTCGTTCAGCAGAAAAAAACGCATCTTCGAATTCCAGCGCGAAGCTAGCAAAACGAAGAAAAAGTTAATATAATCGACGTACAGCATGTGTACTGAATCAGACTTACGGATATCTCGACATAGAAACCGTAACACTTACATAATAATCAGTACTATTGAGACACTTTAGGAGTTAATACAGGTAAGCTATAACATCGTCCAATATGGTACAGCTGCGAAGCTAATGAAGAGTTCCTTTCAACTAGTTACAGCCGTGAGATTTACTGATCCTGTTTGTGTTGTTTGCAGGCAAGAGCTTTCTGCAGAAACGGGAGAGGCAAAACAAGCTACTGCGGATGAAAACCTTTCCGCTTGGCTAAGTCTTCAATACCGGGCGACGTTCCTCCAGGGCAGGCGAAACAAAATTCCTGTGACAGTAGCGTCGTTCCCGTGTAGGAGTGGTAGTGCCGGAGATGGCGGTGGGGGGAGGCGGGCGAGGGCTGGTAGCTACTTCCTTTCAGAGAAGACGGTGGAGAGGGAAGGCGGGAGGGGGAGGAGGCGTGCCTGTGCATCGGTGTGGGAGCGCTCCTCGGCGGGCGCTGAAACATTTATAGGGCACGGGACCTCCTTTCAACCTCTGCGCCGCTCACCTTACTCGCTGTACAGCCGAAAGCGACTGCCAGTGCTGAGGAGTCTGCACGACTGGTTTTCCTATCGCCTGTTTCCACATGTAATGTTTCTTATACTAACGGCAGAGGAAAAGTCGTGAACCACCTTCTACGGCAACAGTTACGGGATTCTACTTTTTCTATTTACTGTCCCAGTTGCATCCACCATCACAGAATTGACTTGTGCCTGATTTCGAACAAAAAGTTTATTCTCAAACATCATTCATCATGGAGTTACCTAAGGTAACGATGTTAAGCTAGTCAATTATAGATTTAACTGTAAACGCAGCAGCGACAGAAAATGAAACAAGTGAAGTAACTGATAATTCTTCCACCTGTACCATGTTATCAGGGACGATCAAAAAGTTGCCGTCTGAGGGCGTTACTGTAGCGTATATGCAGCATAGAGCGACTCCGATGCGGGAATATAAACAACAGGTAGGCAAGGTATTAGTGTGCCATTCGTATCTTTCTGAGGGGCTTGCGGTAATTCGTAAAGGTAATCTACGGCGACGTTATTATCAACCGCGTCCGGACAGGACCGATGTGTATTTGCAGATGCAACTATGCCGTGTATCTGACATTTTCTTTGAGGCATACAAACACAGAAAGACGCATTAGTCTGCAAGGAAAGGGGTAAAGCTCTGAGCGAAGTGACCCCATGGCAAACAACTTTTCCCTTTTTTGAAACATCAGCCATCTGACCCGTTAGATGCGGTCCGCCACGAATTTATTTCCTGTGCCAATCTCTTCATCTCAGAGTAGCACCTGCAACCTATGTCCTCAATTATTTGCTGGATGTATTCCAATCTCTTGTCTTGGCTCAAATGGCTCTGAGCACTATGGGACTTAACTTCTGAGGTCATCAGTCCCCTAGAACTTAGAACTACTTAAACCTAAGGATATAACATACATCCATGCCCGAAGCAGGGTTCAAACTTGCGACCGTAGCGGTCACGCGGTTCCAGACTGACGCGCCTAGAACCGCACGGCCACACCACTCTTGTCTTCCTCTACAGTTTTAGCTCTCTGCAGCTCCCTCTAATATGATGGAAGTCATTCCTTGATGACTTAAGACATGGCCGATCACTCTGTCCCTTTTCCTTATCAGTGTTTTCCACTTTCCTTTCCTCTTAGATTCGGAGCAAAACCTCCTCATTCCGTATTCTATCAGTTCACCTAATTTTCAACATTCGTGTGTCGAACCACATCTCAAACGCTTCGATTCTCTTCTGTGTCGATTTTCCACAGTCCTTGTTTCACTGATATACAATGCTGTACTTCAATCATGCATTCTCAGAAATTTCTTCCTCAAATTTACGCCTATGTTTGATACTAGTAGACTTTTCTTGTCCAGGAATGCCTTTTTCGACAGTGTTAGTCTGCTTTTGATGTCCTCCTTGCTCCGTCCGTCACTGGTTATTTTGCTACCTATAGCAGAATTCCTTGACTTCATCTACTTCGCGAGCATTAATCTTGATACGAAGTTTCTCACTGTTCCCATTTCTGCTACTTCTCATTACTTTCGTCTTTCTTCGATTCACTCTCAGTCCTTATTTGTACTCATTAGACCGTTCATTCCACCCGCCAGGGTAGCCGAGAGCGTTAATCCGCCAGGCGGATTCATGACGAGGGCGGGTACGCTGGCCAGCCTGGATGTGGAGTTTAGGCGGTTTTCCACATCCCAATACGTGAATACTTGGCTGATCCCCACGTTCCGACTTAGTTACACAGTTGGTCTTGTTTTCATTATCAGCCGCTACGTCAGAAATGCCTCTCTGGTTCTTTTTCTTTTCCCTAAAGCCAAACTAATCGTTGTATATCACATCCTCAATTCTCTTTCCCATTCTTCTGCATATTATACTTATCTGCAACTTGGATGCATGAGCTGTTAAGCTGATTGTGCGATAATTTTCGCACTTGTCAGCAGATTACCTGCAATGTCTAAATACGATTATCTTATGTTCCTCAAAAAAATTTATATTCTCTGTATGTCATGTGTTCTACAGAATTTTCGAAGTCCAGACTGAAGACGTAAATATACTTGCATTATGATTTTTATTATACATACTGGCGATACTTCAGTGAGATCATTACACAGTAAAATTACAGAACTGGAACAACAAGAAAGAGTTTTCAGTAGAAAATAATTCTTAATGTGCATTTGAGGTGTAATTGGTAACAATAAAATATTATCTGTTGATAAAGTTCTTGTAGTGTTTTGTGATACAGTAGAAATTATATTTTATGGGTTCATCATTTTTCCTAAAATCTGGAATTTAGTAAAACATTTTATTCCAAATAAATAGAGATGTGACATCTTCCACTGAGCCAGTGAGCTGCCCAGAATGTAAAAGTCCTCCACAGTGAGCAAAACCGTTTTGAAACTAAATCGTTCTTTGACTTCAAATAACGGAAATTCTCTGCACAAAATACAAGAAATCGCTTATTTTTTGTGGCGTGCTAATTACATTCAACCACACATCTATCACCATTGAGTCAGCTGATAATGAACGTACTTTTCCCTCAGTAATTTTGATAGGCTCGTTCAACGGGAGCAATGTAGTATGGCGGCTCTTGCTCTGGAGGAGAAACCCGCTTTGTCTCCCCCATACTAAGAAAACCCGTTTTGGTATACTAATGTGTGATACACTCTCTGGAAGACAGCTAAATTTCAGCTACAGCTTAGCCTCGGTACAGGAGTTGTAGTTAATACCTCTTTATTACATGATGCACATAATTTTTCATTGCAGTATTTCCTTATTGACAATGTACAAACTGGGAATGCGTAATTCTTCTGTGTATGACCTACCTAGCTTGGCCCTGTGGCGGTGGCTCACATAGCGAGAGAGCGGACGGGCCGGTGATGAGGAAGGAACACTCCAATAGAAGCGAGTCAGGCGCCAGGCACTCGAGCCATCAACGTCAACAAGCCAGCCGAGAACAACCAAAAGGCCAAGTGGATTGTGTCTGTCAAGATAAAATCCCCTGCAGTTGTAAAAATTATTTGTTTCTATACAAGATAGCACAATCCGTTTTCAGGACATGTGTTCCATTTACAGCTGTATCTTCAAAATTATATATCGGTAATAATACCATCCGACATGGTTAACATAATCAAAGCTAAAGAGAACATACAGAGTTTCTTAGAAACTTCCCTCCTCTATTCCACGCCCTGTAATGCATTAAATACGAGTCTGCATAAGTTAGATTAAAGTAGTTTAAAATAGTGCATCCTTGATACATGGCATTGAACAGGATACCTTCTTCGATCGTAGAAAATCTCTCGCAGAGGAGGACGTACGCAAAAGGATAAAGCTTGTAACCAGGCTACATTTTTTATAATTTTATCGGATGTGTTAATATCTGTAAAGGAAAATGATATATTTGCGGAACTGTGGTGAGAGAAACAGTTGTTAGGCAACAGTGTCTGTGTCTGTGATGGCAGCACTGTGGAGTCGTAGAACCTTTGACAGTCAGTAGAGCATAGCTACGCTGTGCAGCAGGCGGGGATTTGTTGGGTGTACAGTATAATGAATGGACGCGCTTTTGGAACTATGTGAGCTTCAGATTTATTGCGAGAAGGAATGGTGACTCAGAACCATGGTTGGACAGCATACGGAAATAAAAAAAAATTGAAATGAAGAACAAGGTATTATTTGAAGAGAAAAATCTTTATTTTTATTTTTGTTGACTTGTATTGTTGGTCCAATTTACCGTCGTCACAGTCAAGTTTTTGATAACTATTCTATTGATTGATCTTATGAGTCAATTTACTTTACCATGAGTGTTATTAGATTAAATGAATTTTCGTATTAGGGTCTATAATCGTTCTCATTGATAAGTTCCTTCCCAACCGAATGACTTAAAGGTTGAGTCATGTGTTTCATTGGCATCTGTGTCAAGATTAAGAACCCAATTTCCCTGTACCAACTGTAGTTAGCTTTAAGCACTAACTTTTTTAGCTATTGTGGAATCTTGCTGTGGTGCTGTTTCTGCCAGTACTTCATTTTGCAGGTGAGATTCATGATACGCGACTGTTTCATTTCCTCTGCGCAATGTTGATTGTGTCAGTTTGTCTATTTTACCGGGGCCATACATCACTGCAGAAATTTTCGCGTGTTTTAGAATAGATTCTTATAAGGTCGACATACCAGTTTTTTTTTTCATACACTTACATTTTCTTCAAACAATTCGCACTGAACGAGTCTACAAAGCGTGAAATTATTGGTTTGCTTATTCATTTGCTTGAGAATGAGATTGGCCTTCAGGCTGGATTATTTTCAATTTCACGTACGTGATGTGGCTTTGAGCTAGGTATCACATTTAGGTTGTCAGTTCACACTCCGACGTTTGTATTTGCGATAACACAAGTATAGGTTAGTCACTTACAAGGTCCCCAATTATAAGAGCGGAAGCCACCGTTAAATGAATTAAATCGTACAAAGAATTAACGGCTCGACATCCCAAATGCCCCATTGCAGAATTTACGACGGTCGAGGCTTAGGGGCACGCCACGCATAAATCCGCATGAAGCCAGATGAGCGGTCTTTCGAACACCTAAGTCCATAAAAGGGCTTGTGTAGACTACACACGTGCAGATACAAGTATGTGAGAAAAACAATGCAACGCCCTGAGTGAAGTTCGCAACTCACCGATGCTTTACAGACTCTCACTAAACCAGTACGGAGCACAACCCAAAGTCAAAATGTCTGCGAGAGGGGCCGTATACCCAAACCGTCAGCGAATGGACTACTCACGCTATCTGCGCTCGCCAACGACGTGTCTGAGGAACCACAAACTGTCATCCACTGTAGTAAAAGCTAACTTCTCTCATGTACCAGTGAAGCACAAGCACGTGATTACATTGCATGCCAATGTAAACTGACGTAATTCCTGCAATGGCACTTTTATGTAGGTCCTCCTCTGCGAGAGGCTTTCTGGCAGACCTAGGACTGAACGGTATATACATGTCATGTACCAGACATGCATTACTTTAACATATGTTAACCAAGTTTAACGTTAATTATACAACCATTGAGGGCTCAGACTTTAATGAACGTATTTCTAGGAATTTCTTTTGCTTTTCTTTGCATTAACTTGAGCGTATGGACAGGTACTATTATTCATTTTAGAAATCTTGTAGATGCATCTGAAGCTGGGACGTACACTGATCAGCCAGAACATAATGAACACATATATAATAGGGTAGGTCGCTGGAGGGAATTGGCACCACATCTGCACACACAATTTTGAAACCTGCTGTAAAACAGCAAATACTATAGCGAAAGTTAATTAAAAAACAAGCAACGGATACGGACTATTCTCCAGGAGAAGGTCCAGCAACAAACGCTTTCGCGAGCGATGAGATAGGCAGCATAGAGTTGCATTCACTTCACAAGATGGTAACTCAGACTTCTGGCAGTGTAACGAATGACTAATGATAATCTTGCTGAAGCTACCTGACGTCCGATAAACCAAATGCAACGGTGGAACAATACGCCAAAGCCGGAACCGGCGGCCTGCACTACATCCCCATAATACTGTGATTAGAGCGCGCAGAACGAGAAAGGAACCACTACCACCAGAGTAGAAGAATCACCCCTGCCCTTCGCCACGGCGACACTACGAGCAGTAACACGAACCAAAGTCACTGGAGAATCGCGGGATATCACAATGGTGGAGGTTGCTCTACTGGGATTGAAATGCACTCATCTTAAAGCCTGGTAGATGTGCTTTACGACGAGATCATACACCATCGTGGCCACAGCCCTTCCATTCGGCAGATTATGTGTGTCGAGAGTGTTCTCGCACTGTGCGGACCTGGCTCCTCTTCAGTCCCCACCCGAACTGGCCCACTCACACGACCCGGAAAAACAACGACGTCGCCCCAAAGATAGGGCAACAGTTACCACATTTCGATAACCGCATTAACTGGCGGACAGGCAACGCTTGCGAAGCTGAGTGGCGCCAGTCAACATGAGATGAAGACGAACAGCTGTAACCATGCCAACGAAACGATACCGTCTGGCTTGCAACAGAGGGCGGAAAACTACAAACAGCGCCAACGAGAGCTGCAGCACGGCTCAACCTCCCCCCTCTCAAGGACAAATCCGGGGATGTGTGTAAGGAGACCCAACTAGCGGCTTATACAAACTTAATTTGATTAAGGTGGACCCAGTATTGTTTACCCGTACGGTTTTCCTTAGCCAGAAGTTTAACTGAGCCTAAAATCCACGTAATCGTACACAGACGCAGAAAACGGGAATTAAACGTACCAAGGTTACTAACACGCACCTCCCTTCCTGAAAAATTACGGACATACACCTGATCTCCCAGCTTACACCTAAAGGCTCGTCGATTACGGTTATAACGACTAGCTTGTCTGTTGTGGGCATTGAGAATATTGCGCCTCGCGTATTGAAGGCAAAGCTAAGCCAAGACAGAATAGAATCCCACTTACTTGGAGACTTCTGATGAAATATAATCAGTGCGGATTTAAGGTTACGATTGATCCTTTCCACGGAGGACGCCTGTGGATAATACGGAGTTATACTTACATGCTTTACACCGTATATAAAACAGAAGGCCTTGAAGGGAACCGAAAGAAAGGCCGGCGCATTATCACTAACGAATTGCTTAGGAGGTACGAAAACAAAATACGTTAGTCAAATGAGCAATGGTGGTGGCAGCAGTCACATTACGACTCGGAAGAAGCCAGGTAAACCTCGAAAACGCATGAATAATAACTAATACATACCGATGGCCTCTTTTGGTGTGAGGTGAGGGCCCCACATAATCGATATAGGGTTTGTCCATGGGGCAATATTCCCTTTTGAACTAAGGAACCCCTGTTAAAGAGCGTTATTCCGTTTGGCGACACGACACAACTGACACCGAGAAACCATTTCTCCGACGTCTCGGTCAATAGACAGCCAAATCAGATGTTCCTTAATCTTCTACAAGGTCTTATACACTACTGGCCATTAAAATTGCTACACTAAGAAGGAATGCAGATGATAAACGGGTATTTATTGGACAGATATGTTATACTAGTACTGACACGTGATTACATTTTCACGCAATTTCGGTGCATAGATCTTCAGAAATCAGTACCCAGAACAACCACCTCTGGCCGTAATAACGGCCTTCATACGCCTGGGCATTGAGTCTTACGGCTTAATTATCAGTCTCTAGCTTAAATACTCTATGTTCGAGATAAAACCGGTCCTTGTGCAGTGCGAACAAGACGGCCAATGCCTCACATTCATAAAAAGAATATTTAAGCTCGGCGCTGGTTAACCGACGAGACGCTTAAGCTAGTGGCTGCCTTTGACCCTTGCACTCCTGGAGGAAATTCCCGCATTAGATGCGTCGGTTTGGACAGTAAAATTCTTATTAAAATCAGGCACTCCGAGAACCGGAGGATTGGCTATAGCCATGTTAATGTGCTCAAATGCGGCCACTTGAGCAGGTCCCCACTCAAAACGCACCCCTTTTCAGCGCAGTTCATTTAAAGGAGCAGCCAAATGGGCAAAATTAGGGACAAAACGAATAAAATAATTCGCCATACTTATGAACGTGGATATCCCTCGCTTATCAGTGGGCAGCGGAAGGGCTCTCAAGGCTTTAGTCCGCTTCTAATCAATGCGAAAACTCTCCCCTGATATTAGGTGATCTTTAAGGGTATCTCCTACGTGGCTAATGTCACCTTATTGGGTTTAACAGTCAAACCGGCCCCCTGAAACCTAGAAAAAACTTGCTGGGTATGTTCTAAATGCTCTTGAAACGAAGGACTATAAATTATAAAATAGTCCAGGTAATTGTAAACACAGATTAATTTCTAGTCTCCAATAATATTATCCAGCAAACGAGTAAGGACGGCTGCACCAGTAGCCAAACCAAAGGTGCCCTTTTAAACTCAAACAGATTCCAATAAGTACTAAATGCTGTAACATGTTTACATTCTTCGGCTAAGGGAATTTGATAATAGGCTTGATTCAGGTCGAGCACAGTAAACCAATTAACCCCGGCAAACAAAGTAAAAGAGTTATGAAGATCAGATAAAGGAACAGATTCGAGGACACTCTCCTTCTTTAGGTGACGATAGTCAACAACAGGCCGAAAGTCCCGCCCCTGATCCTTAGGGACGAGGAATATAGGGGAGGCACAAGCGGATGTATAAGGCCTAGTAACTCCCTGCTCAAGCATTTTGGAGATCTTTTCCCTTAGTATCTTCATCTTAGGCGGCGAGAGACGATATGAGGACAGCGTGACACGAATATGGTCAGATAGACGAATATGGAAGTCGAGAACATTAGTAACCCCCAGTATATCACAGAGAAGCTTTGGGAACCTCTCCTACAAACCCTCTAGTTCTGAGGCCTACTGGGAAGAAAGATGGGTGAGATCAAATTCACTAACCTTAGCATCAACAGCCAGCTTTCCTGCGGCTTGATGCTCCTTACATTTAGTACGCTCACAGAACACAAATTTCTGACCAGAAGCGTACTTAAACAAAAAGGTGTACCCCGAATATTCCAAGACAAGACCAGTTTTACCGATAAAATCACATTCCAAATACAAATCGACCGGAAGCTCCTTAACCAAGGCCAAAGAGAAATCCCCAGCCGATATACTCCCACAGACCCAACCATGCAGAGGCAACGCATGCCATTGGCAACCCGACATCTCTGCATCAGAGAAGGGACCGGCCTAAGTCTCGCGAGATGACCGAATTCCAGAAACCATTAAAAGCTCAACAATGAAAAGGAGCTACCCGACTCCAAAACGGCACAAATAGGTTCGCCACTTACTCTAGAACAAATATAGGGTAGTGGGGGTGATGATCGAGCAGCGACACGGGCAAACCTGGGTTTAAAGGCTCGACCGTGGGGTCGCTGCCCATCCGGGCGTCATTTATTGACTCTGGGTGTCCGCGGCTGAACGCAAGAACGAACTAAATGACCTGTTCGACCGCACCTGAAACAATGCCGCGATTCCCCTCAGCAGACTCAGTTGATTTTGGTAATCCGGAGTTCCCCTTGGTGACGTCCAAGGGCTGAATTTTAACTTCATGGTGTCGCTGCCCAGCCGGCTGGCATTTATTGGCTCTGGATGTCTGCAAATGAATGCAAGTACGAACTAAATGCCCTTTCCGACGGCACCTGGAACAACACCGTGATTCCCCTTTAGCAATCTCAGCTGATGTTGGTTATCCAGAGTTACCCTCATTGCCATCCACGGGCTGAATTTTAACTTCACGGTTACCAGTTAATTATCCAGACATACTTTCTCTCTATCTTCATCTTCGGCTTTCGACGTCAACATATATACCTGAACGATTGTTGTCGGCTTCGGTTAACTGTCGATTCTGACGAGAGAAATCATATCACTGAACTATTCGCAGTAACACACTCTGCCATACCTTCCTATTCATAACGATCCTAATCCCGTTATACCATTTTCTGCTGTGTAACGTTCCCTGGCAGCACACACACTATTAATAAAACGAAATGACATTTAATTGTACTATGGACACCGCTATGAAGCGGTTCGTATGTACTGTAATTGTTTAACAAAAAAATATTATTTAATTTTGTATAAAGGACATTCGTTATTATTGTAATATTTTCTGTAATAATATTCTCGATGTATTTATGATTGTAATATTTCTATACACATAATATAATTACGAAATATGTTAACATCTGCGACGAAAAAAAAATGTAAAATACAGCCACAGAGGAAAATAATGTTGTAAGATTACAAAGAGACATTAACAATCAGCAATAGTATAAATAGGAATACATAATGTGCATTCTTTGTCGTCTTCCTCGAGAGCTGTGAGAGAGAGGAACCTGTGGCGTAGCATTTTATGAATGAGTAGACTTCTTTTGTCTGTATCTATCTTTAGCCGCCATTATGGAGAAATTACAAAGTAATGTAAGTTTAATTATTGTTGTGGTTTAAATACATTATAATTTATCAAAATTGTGTATTACTAATGTAAATTAGCTTATCTATAATATTTCTTTAAAGAATTTTCAGCATTTTTAGCGATTATCGTTGGCGTTGCTGGGCTGTGCCGCGACCGAACGATTTGCAGCGGCGGCACATTTAAAAAATTGTTCCGCTAAAAAATTAACCAAGCCTGTAAATCGGGAGCAGATAAAATTAGCAGTGAATTACGAAATATTTTTCTTTTACAGCGATCCTGAGGCTGACGGAATTTATTACTGGTTTTACATTTGTGCATTCATAGGCGTATAATTAACGTTGAAGTTGTTAATCTGTTGGTTCTTTCAATTTCTAAAGCAAATAACTTAAACGTATAGTGAAGTGTGTTTTGTCAATGATAATTAAACGTTCAGGTCGGCTTGGCAATATTTAACCGTTTTATGCTAACAGAGACAGTCCTGTGTTCCATAGCTAACGCCGGGAAAGAATTCAGTAAATATTTAAAAAACCACTGCATTTAGAAAATGTGTGCCAAGGCCGAAATACGTAAAAATTTTAATTTATACAATTTTCAGCTAAATGTTCTTAATCAGTTAGTGTGAATTTATCAGCATGAGAGGGTTGCTAAGGTTCACGTAAGTTTAAATGTGCTTAATTCTGTCTAAATGAATTTTTATTACCACACGTAAATAAGGGGTTCTACAACAAAGTTAGTACTGAAAGAGCAAATAACAAAAATATTTAAAGCCATTTCTTCCCCATTTTCATTTTTTATTTACATAATAGATATATAAATATATATATATATATATATTTTGTTTCATTAAAGCTGCTCTTGATATTAGCCTATATTCATCTCATCAGAAATCCTTGTCTTCTTTCAATTTCACTTCTCTGACCACCACTATATGTAGATTGAGCTTTAGCATTTCTCTTTTCAGATTTTCTAGATACCTTATGAGGCTGAAATTTCTGATATTCCAAGCACCACCTCGTAGAACGTTATTCTTTCGTTCGTTATTCAATTTTTTTTTATTCTCACTTCCCCTTCGCCGCCCCATCTCAGAGACCGAATAAGTGACTATTCCGGAATTTGGCCAATGGAGAGATCACCATGACACTTTTTCAGTTACAGCCAACATGCCCGGTGGATATACATTATTAACTGAAGAGCCAAAGAAACTGGTACACCTGTCTAATATCGTGTAGGGCCCCCAAGAGTACGCAGAAGTTGTGCAACACGACGTGGCATGGACTCAACTAATGTGTGAAGTAGTGCTGGAAGGAAATGACACCATGAAACCTGCAGGGCCGTCCGTAAATCCGTAAGAGTATGAGGGAATGGAGATCTCTTCTGAACAGCACGTTGCAAGGCTTTGCACTTGTGCTCAGTAATGTTCATTTCTGGGGTGGCTGGTGGCCAGCAAAAGTGTTTAAACTCGGAAGAGTGTTGCTGGAGTCATTCTGTAGCAATTCTGGATGTATGGGCTGTCGCATTGTCCTGTTGGAATTGCCGACGTCTGTCGGAATGAACATTGTACCTGAATGGATGCAGGAGATCAGACAGGATGCTTTCGTACGTGTCACTTGTCAGAATCGTATCTAGACGTATAAAAGGTCCTATATCACTCCAACTACACACGACCTGCAACATTGAGCCTCCACCAGGTTGAAGAGTCCCCTGCTGACATGCAGGGTCCATGGACTTACGAGTTTGTCTCCATACCCGCTCTATACAATCTGAAAGGGGACTCGTCCGATTAGGCAACATGTTTCAACTCATCAACAGTCCAATGTTGGTGTTGACGGGCCCAGGCAAGGCGCAAAGCTTTGTGTCGTGCTGTCATCAGTGGGTCTTCGGCTCCGAAAATCCATGTCGATGATGCTTCGTTGTATGGTTCGCATGTTGACACTTGTTGATGGCCCAGCATTGAAACCTGCAGAAATTTGCGGAAACGTTCCACTTCTGTCATGTTGAGCGATTCACTTCAGTCTTCGCTGCACCCATTCTTGCAGGATCTTTTTCGGCCGTAACAGTGTCGGCGAACTGATGTTTTGCCGGATTCCTGATATTCACGGTACACACGTGAAATGATCATACAGGAAAAGGCCCACTTCATCGTTACCGCGGAGAAATTGGTTCAAATGGCTCTGAGCACTATGGGACTTAACATCTATGGTCATCAGTCCCCTAGAACTTAGAACTACTTAAACCTAACTAACCTAAGGACATCACACAACACCCAGCCATCACGAGGCAGAGAAAATCCCTGACCCCGCCGGGAATCGAACACGGGAACCCGGGCGTGGGAAGCGTGAACGCTACCGCACAACCACGAGATGCGGGCTTACCGCGGAGACGCTGTGTGCCATCGCTCGTGCACCGCTTACAACACCACGATCAAACCCACTTAAATCTTGATAACCTGCCATTGTAGCGGCAGCCAGACACTTTTTATCTTATATAGGCGTTGCCAACCGCTGCGTCGTATTCTGCCTGATTGCATATCTCTGTATGTCCTTAATGCAATGGTATACACTGGCTTCTGCATCCTCCGCCTTTGGGGACAGTTTAACACCCCAAAGGCAAGAGAGTGCCCTGAACATCTATCCGCTCCTCCGCCTTCTCTGACGAGGCCGTTCGCAGAATGACGGTGATTTATTATGCCGGAAGTCTTCGGCCATCAATGATGATGATTTTTTTTTGAAGATTTAAGTGATGACGGTGTTAGAACCCAGGACCAAGATTGATTTGACCAATAGTCAAAAACACTACTCCTACACCACGGTACAAATACGACAGTGTTACTAATGTCAGGTGCAGAATTACTGAAAATGTGGAAAACTCACTTCAGCTTGCAGATTGTGAAGTTACAGTATGTACATTTTCTACACCCATAATGTTGACTTCATAGTCTGATGAACAACTTTTAACTGTGAAAAACAGTTGTAAGTATTTTTATGGTAACTCTTAAAGTATTACCCCTCGTAAGACATTAGTTTTTAAATGAAATACCCAGGCCACATTAGTTTTTCATCTTCACACCATAGCAATGTATTTAGTTCACCAGACAACAAGCCATACCTACGCATGTGTGCACTGACAATTCAGTTCGAACTTCCTCATGAATCTTGCACAAATCGAAACCGTTAAACAGATGTCATAACGTAGATGTCAATATTAAGCTCATGCCGTATTTGACAATTAAATGTTCGAAAACTAAATGTTCGGAAATTATTGGCATAAATTTTATCTTGACGCGACATTGGCTCACTGCAGACTGCTTCCCCGAGATCCTGGATCACCTTTCACTGTTCGCATCTTTATCAGTAAGGCACACTTTCTCCTCCTGTTCTTATAGGAGTTCCATTTTACACATTATGTTTATGAATGTCACTGCAAATATTTTCTTAAAATTATTCATATCCAAATAAATTTGTATAATAATATAATAAAACTAATGCAATGTTACACTTTATATTATTGGTCAAAATATGTGAACCCAAGAAGAGGAAACAAGGAGAGGAAAAACTAAAACTAAAAATTTGAATGGATTCATACTGTGTAGTGATTCCTTGACTGTTCCGATTTTCAAACTGCAGGGTGTTCCATTGACAGTGACCGGCACAAAAATCTCACGAAATAAGCATCAAACGAAAAAACTACAAAGAACGAAACTCGTCTACCTTGAAGGGGGAAACCAGATGGCGCTATGGTTGGCCTGCTAGATGGCTATGCCAAGGGTCAAACGGTTATCAAGTGCGTTTTTTTAAATAGGAACCCCCATTTTTTATCACACATTCGGGTAGTGCGTAAAGAAATATCAATGTATTACCTGGACCACTTTTTTCGCTTTGCGATAGATGGCGCTGTAATAGTCACAAACGTATTAGTACATGGTATCACGTAACATTCCGCCAGTGCAGACGGTATTTGCTTCGTGATACATTACCCGTGTTAAAATGGACCGTGTACCAATTGACGAAAAGGTCGATATCGTGTTGATGTATGGCTATTGTGATCAAAATGCCGAACGGGCCTGTGCTATGTATGCTGCTCGGTATCCTGGACGACATCATCCAAGTGTCCGGACTGTTCGCCGGATAGTTACGTTATTGAAAGAAACAGGAAGCGTTCAGCCACATGTGAAACGTCAACCACGACCTGCAATAAATGATGATGCCCAAGTAGGTGTTTTAGTTGCTGCCGCGGCTAATCCACATATCAGTAGCAGACAAATTGCTTGGAATCTCAAAAACGTCGGTGTTGAGAATGCTACATCAAATCGACTGCACCCGTACCATATTCCTATGCACCAGGAATTGCATGGCGACGACTTTGAACGTCGTGTACAGTTCTGCCGCTGGGGACAAGAAAAAATTACGGGACGATGACAGATATTTTGCACGCGTTCTATTTAGCGACGAAGCGTCATTCACGAACACCTGTAACGTAAACGGGCATAATGTGCACTATTGGGCAACGGAAAATCGACGATGGCTGCGACATGTGAAACATCAGCGACCTTGGCGGGTTAATGTATTGTGCGGCATTATGGCAGGAAGGATAATTGGCCCCTATTTTATCGATGGAAATCTAAATGGTGCAATGTATGCTGATTTCCTACGTAATGTTCCACCGATGTTACTACAACATGTTTCACTGCATGACAGAATGGCGATGTACTTCCAACATGATGGATGTCCGGCACATAGCTCGCGTGCGGTTGAAGCAGTATTGAATAGAATATTTCATGACAGTTAAAGGATATTTACTATCGTGATCGACCGACAACACCTGACAGCATGCGTCCGCGCATTGTCAGTGCATGTGCGAACATTACGGACGGCGAACTACTCGCTGTTGAGAGGAATGTCGTTACACGTATTACCAAATGCATTGAGATTGACGGACATCATGTTGAGCATTTATTGTATTAATGTGGTGTTTGCAGGTAATCACGCTGTAACAGCATGCGTTCTCAGATATTATAAGTTCACAAAGGTACATGTATCACATCGGAACAACGGAAAGAAAACGCTCAAACGTACCTACGTTCTGTATTTTAATTTAAAAAAACCTACCTGTTACCAACTGTTCGTCTAAAATTGTGAGCCATATGTTTGTGACTATTACAGCACCATCTATCACAAAGAGAAAGAAGTGGTCCAACTAAAACATTCGTATTTCTTTAAGTACTGCACGAAAATATAATAAAAATGGGGGTTCCTATTTTTTTTTAAAATGGCAGATGATATCCGTTTGACCTATGGCAGCGCCATCTAGAGGGCCAACCATAGCGCCACCTGCTTTCCCCCTTCAAGCTAGACAAGTTTCGTTCCTTGTAGTTATTTCATTTAACGCTTATTTCGTGAGATATTTGGCCCGGTCACGATCAATGGACCACCCTGTATGTATGAGAAAGATTATCGTTAGGTAAGTGTCTTGTTACATACTTAGTACAGAACAATTTTTTAAAATTTTCAAGCCCCTTTTCGGTCTTGGCTGTATTGCTGAAATAGTTCAGTGTTGATGAACAATCTCAAAACACACTAAATCGGCATCGTCAGGTCACCAAAACAACAAACACATTTCTTTGCCTGGCTTTACTCGTAAACGTATTAGAGATGGAAATCTCTAAAGTTCAAGAATTAAATTAATACTTCTTTATAAACATTTTAGCTTGTAACCACTAAGATTAAGAACATAAACCACAAAACGTGTTTCATGAGATAAGCTGACATCGTCTGCCTATCTAAGTAAACTCTTCATAAAATGCGCTTCAAAAGCACAGAACGTCAAAATTTAAAAACAAAGCAAATTATTCGGATATGAAGTCCACGAGATTCCCTGCTCCGCTTACCCACGTCACCAGGGCTTTGCACCCGAAACGAGTTACTGTGTGTTATGTTCCTAATATTAGTGGCTATATGCTAAAATTTTAACGATTACCTTAACAACGGCTGCCTCTGGTCCTGAAGATGGAAAATAATAACTTAAATTAATACATTCGCTACGAGTCCCTTACTACTGAATTCCAACACACGTGCGCCATCTCTCCACTGCCTTAAGACTGATATCGTTATAACTTTGAACTTCGTACAACTTCATAAATTCTCGTAGGCGATGGATTTCGTAATGCTATATTTTATTTATTATTGATGAATGTATCACTTAGGCGTGTTGTTATGATTACCGAAATTTTTCCTGAGTTTTGGGGATCGAAATTATTAATTTTTTAAATATTATTTGGTTCATACTGTTACCTCTTCGGTGGCTGAAGCTGTTGCATACTCTACAGTCGCCACCTGCTTCTCACAGCATAGGTTCTGGCACCAGTAGCTCGTCTTGTGCGTCGCTATTCAATCACTCGCTAAAGTGCACTGAAAAGACACAATATTTATCCGCCTTTACCGTTTTGTGCGGGTGTTATTCCTTAGTCCAGTTACATCTCTCCAAAAATTTTACACACAAAATTGAAGAATCCCTTGGTTGACCTTTTATAACTTTGTAGGAATGTTAATTATTCCTTCTGCCTTTCGTGATGATATCTTCCAAACCTCTGTCAATTTCCAACTATAGTACTGGATCCCCTAGGTCCTCCAAATCAATATGCATGTCATGTTTAATTACAATATCAGTCATTATCTCCCGTTCCTAGCGGCTTTCAAATACTCCAACCAGCTACCCGCTCTCTCCTCTGCATTTCATTGGGGGATGCCTTCTGCATTCTTCATATTGATGCCTTGGTTTTAAATAATCTGAATGTTTTTTGAGCACTCTACGTGGTAAATCCAGCCTCCTTGTAATCACTTCTTTACCGATTTCAGCATATTTGCCTCCATCTTTATTCCTTAACATTGCTTGTAAAATCTGCTGGTTCCATTCCTATTTGACTTTTTCGCTATTTCTTTATTTTACTGAAAATTTCTTTCTTTCCTGCTTTCATTGATAAAATGAAAGTTTGATTCTGATATCCCCACATCCTTCGCAGTTACGTTTCTACACCTGTATTTGTCTGAGTAGCTTTTGTGATAAACATTTTTGGCAATCCATTCTTCTCTCTGTGGTTTTCAGTATCGCAATATCTACAGCCTCACAGCACTTCGAACGCATATTGTTCCTCATTACTTCAGTAACCCACTTCGCTGTTTCTTGATTCTTGCTGTCTGTTATCCTAAATGTCTGCCCAACTTCGGTTCCTAAATTTTGGGTAGGGATAATATCGGATGCAGGGTCCGACATCAGTCTCATATTGGAGTTCAGAATCCCTGTCTTACCATTATATAATCAAGTTGATATCCTTCCTTGTCTTCAGGCATTTTCTCTCCCCTCTCTTGTGGTAACTATTAGTAACTGAAATTTTTTGCATAACCCAAGGTGTTTTTCTTCTCTCATATTCCTACTAACGAGTCAGATATCCCACTTTGTAACTAGTGCAAACTTCCATTTTGTTGTTCATTCAGTCTTTCATGGTCACCTTCCCTTTAACAGTCCTCTCTTTAAGATCCGAATGGTGACTAATCCAGAAGGAGGAGGAGGATATTAGTGTTTAACGTCCCGTCGACAACGAGGTCATTAGAGACGGAGCGCAAGCTCGTGTTACGGAAGGATGGGGAAGGAAATCGGCCGTGCCCTTTCAAAGGAACCATCCCGGCATTTGCCTGAAGCGATTTAGGGAAATCACGGAAAACCTAAATCAGGATGGCCGGAGACGGGATTGAACCGTCGTCCTCCCGAATGCGAGTCCAGTGTGCTAACCACTGCGCCACCTCGCTCGGTGACTAATCCAGAATCTGCCGCCTATAGAGAAATCAAATGGTTCAAATGGCTCTGAGTACTATGCGACTTGACTTCTGAGGTCATAAGTCGCCTAGAACTTAGAACTAATTAAACCTAACTAACCTAAGGACATCACACACATCCACGCCCGAGGCAGGATTCGAACCTGCGACCGTAGCGGTCGCTCGGCTCCAGACTGTAGCGCCTAGAACCGCACGGCCACTCAGGCCGGCAATAGAGAGATCACCAAGACAATATTTTCAGTTGCACCCAAACTTTGTGGGGTTACCTTCAATGTGTCTTTCATGCAATCGTATTCAGTGGCTTCTGTACCCTCATACCATTGATCACTTGTTAGTCGAAGGGTGAGAAGGAGTCTTGAACCAGAATCTGCCCCTCCGCTCTTTTTTGACAGGGCACTTGGCTGAATGAGGCTGACTGTTTATTATTATAAGTTTACCCAGTAGCTATGCAGTGACTGGCACTGAACACGTAATCCAAAATTCTGGATTGGTAGTCAAAGCGCTGTGGCCCAGCGGTTCTATGCGCTTCAGTCTGGAACCGCGCTGCTGCTATGGTCGCAGGTTCGAACCCTGACTCGGGCATGGATGTGTCTGATGTCCTTAGGTTAGTTAGGTATAAATAGTTCTAAGTCTTGGGGACTGATGACCTCAGATGTTAAGTCCCACAGTTCTTAGAGCCAATTGAACCATTTGGTAGTGAAAGACACTGCCCCTGTAGGACAATGACAGTTGCGCTTCCTTAGGCGATAACTTAGAACATTCTCCTCTAGCAGAATGCCTGTTAGAGATGTACCTTACGACGGCTTTCTTGAGGCATTTTTAAAATAATAGGAACAAAGCCTTCTACGCAGTTTGATTTTCAGCGGGATGAAATTACTCGCCCATGGATTATTACCGTCTTCCAGTGCATGTTATAAGCATCAGAAAACAACCTTATTAACCCCACTTCGAGTAGGCTAACACTTTCCGTTACCACATGTACACTTTCACGGTGGGCTCACCGAATAACCAACTCTCATCTGCAAGTATACGTAAACATTTTGTTTGCTTATGCGATAGTGCGGGTTTTTCTCTTTCATAAGTGACACTTCACAAAATTGTACTGTGAGTAAGCAATAATGTATCTCATATGCACTATGACGTAAATAAGTAAGAAAATGGCGTAACATATCTGTTTTTAATCTTATACTGAGAGAAACACTAGTGTACAGATTTAGTGAAGCTACACTCACGTACAAAACACAGCAAGAGCGTTGTGTGGCTGTCTGTATCCATCCACTACTGTAGATAACGCTACCTGGAGCAAGAGCCTACACTAATTGTAATTTGATATTATTAAAACTGATTTATGTGCATATATAAGCTTAAATTTTTAAAGGAAATTCCGTTAGGAAAGAGATTCTGCACCACCAGTGGCTAACAAAACGTCGTCAAAAAAAAAGTCTGAAAATGAATTAAACTCTCGTTGCATTTGCATTCGTTTTGAATTCAAAATTAATGGGTGTACCATGCGCAATCTTATGTTTCTTTTTCTGTTATTTTTCAGCTTTTTTCTCTTATACTAAGCCTTATTACTGCGTCATTTTTTGTTTTAAAGAGAAATTTCTTTCCCTCATTTTATAATTTGTGTGTGGGACATACAATTGACTTGTTATACGTGTACTAAGTAATTTAATTAAGTTGAAGTAATCTAAAGAAACGGGGCTATACGGACAGACCTCTTAAAAATAAGCCTTTAAGTTATAGAGGAAATCAAAACAAAAAAATTTAAAACTGTTTTCTGTAATTCAGCTCACTTACCATTTCTGTAAATTTGAATGTTATTTATTTAGCGTACAATGCTCAAAATCTTTCTCTGTGATTTTGTTGTGACCTTGTCGCTTAAAAATTAAGTTTCTCTTAGTTATCATGGGGGATGGAAAGCAGTCTACACACCGACGGGTAAGTTGTTTTAAGCTATTTATTTTCACTACACAGACCGTCGACAACATATTATGATGTTATTTCACATTGATCTATTATCTATACGGTTCTCCAGTGAATAAAATATAGGAAACAGGCACTGTCACTCGAAAGAAGATCCCATATGTGAAACTCGAGCGGTTGTTGTAACTGAAATGCAGAGTATCAGCATGAATAAGTGAACATAATTGTTCATCATATGTATCCTTTCACGCTTGATGTCTTCGCATATGGCGATGGCATCTTCCAGCAAGCTAAAATAAGAATCTAGGGGATATGGGACTTAACATCTGAGGTCATCAGTCCCCTAGACTTAGAACTACTTAAACCTAACTAACCTAAGGACATCACACACATCCATATCCGAGGCAGGATTCGAACCTGCGACCTAACAGCAGTGCGGTTCCGAACTGAAGCGCCTAGAAACGCTCGGCCACAGCGGCCGGCCCAGCAAGAACACTGATGAGCAGAAACATTATGATCACGTGCTTAACAGCTCATTTGTCCGTTTGGGGAACGAAATACATCACTGACTCTGCCTATCAGGGATCCGACAGTTAGTTGGAAGGTTTTTGAAAGTATGTGGCATTAGATGCCTACGCACAGGTTATGTAATCGGCGTAAACAACGTGCCGTTTTTTCGCGTACGCGATGGTGGCACCCGATGGCTACCCAGATGGGTACCATAGGATTTACATCAGGAGACTTTGGTCATCGAGACATCAACGTGTTCGTTATAATACTCCTTAGACCACAGTAGCACGGTTCTGGTTCCGAGACACGGACAATTATACTGCAGAAAAATAATATTCTCGTCGCGGAAGTCATCAAGCATGAAGGGATGCAGGTGGTTCGCAGTTGTCAGCGTGTCTTCGATTACTACCACAGGTCCCACACAAGCGCAGTGGAAGGTCTCCCTTATCATAATACTTCTCATACGAGGCTGCGTCCGTGCCGCGCTGCGCTTTTCAAACCGCCGTTCACCTCGATGACGGCATTTGTGAAGACGACCGTCGATCCAGTGTAGAAAAAAGAAAATTCACGCGAAGAGCCGATAAATTTCCATTGGTCCACAGTCTAATCTCGACGGTCCCGTGCACACTGCAAGTGACGATGCAGTTGGCCTGCTGCAGAGCTCCATGTTCAACAGTGTACGAAGAATGGTGCGCTCCGAAACAATTGTGCGTTCACCAACCACTGTGCACAAATGGCACAGATCACCATCTGTCCTACTTTACAGAGCAGACAAGCCTCTGATCCCCGCGTTCTGTGAAGAGGTTGGCTCTGAGCACTATGGGACTCAACTGCTGTGGTCATAAGTCCCCTAGAACTTAGAACTACTTAAACCTAACTAACCTAAGGACATCACACACATCCATGCCCGAGGCAGGATTCGAACCTGCGACCGGAGCGGTCGTGCGGTTCCAGACTGTAGCGCCTTTAACCGCTCGGCCACTTCGGCCGGCTCTGTGAAGAGCCGTGGACGTCCAACCACTTAGCGCCTAGTGGTAATTTCACTGTCCTGCCCCTTTCCGCAGATGCTCATGGCAGTAACATGTGAACATTCGACTCGTTCAGAGGCTCTGCATACTAATAATCTGACATTTTCAAAGTGGCTTACTTTAATAAATTTCCGCATTTGCAGCCCATATCTTCGTTAGGTTGACACTTCGTCCGCATCTGCTCCGCTTACATACTTTTGTTACCGCACCACGTGCCTACAATGCCACCAGCTGGCATTCAACGTCGCGGTGGCAGTGGTGATAACGGTTTGGCTCAACAAAGTAATTGTCCGTGTCATGAGGCCTGAATCGTGCCACTGCAGTTCAAAAGTCTGAACATGTACTCATATTAATGTCTTCGATAACAAATTAACGTGACTTGAATCCGATGAAACACGTATGGGACGCGATCGGCTGCCAGGTCCGCCCACACAAACCATTGCCCAGTAACTTGCAGGATATGTGTGATCAGTGCGTACTGTAACACCCCACCCGTCACTTATCTGGTTTTGGTGTGTGTTCACCCCAGGTAATTGACTATCAGATCAACAGAGAGTGCTAAACTGCCGCAATGTCGGATAACGCAAAGTAAGTAGCAAGGCCCTGTGACTCCTGATTGAACTTCAGTGGCAGTGTTGACATTAATTGATTCAGAATTGATCCCTTTTAATTAAAAAGGGGTGCACATTGATGTTATATTCAGCTATTGAACACCAGATGCAAAAGTTGAATATAAAATTAATTAAGAAAGTGACTTGGGATTTCAACTACTTGATTGAAAACAGATGCAGTCAATTAGCACAGATTTATTTTAACTCACGACCTTCAATCATCACATTACATACTCTCCTAACAGGCAGTGGTAATAAATTGCATTTGTGTGGAGTAAAGCGTGATAAATCAAAAGTAATTCCTATCAACTGACCCAGGCGTAATGCGAAGTGCGAGAAGAATTCTACAATACACGGCCCAAGAAACCCTCCTGGAAACTTTGCGGACGTGATCCAATAAATTAATCAGTGGCCGGAGCTGGCGCAATATCACCGAATTCAGCGTGGCCGCATGGCGTTGTTATGCGGACGTGGGCCGACCTCGTGGTGCTGCAAGGCTGCGCTCGTCTATTCACTTATAGCTATCTTGCTCAGTACATAGCTGAACGAAAACTTTCTATCTCCAAGCTCAATCGCTCCATTTGCTAAGTCCTAAACTGCAGAGATGCTCACTCTTTCTCAGGCAAGCTGAGTAAAGAACGACACGTCTGCACTCTAAGCAAGCTTGGAAAGGAAGACCACTACTGGGACTTCTCCCAGTCCGCTCTTCACATGGGTTTCCCCCCCCCCCCCCCCCAGCAAAATCACGACGCCAATTGCAGTGCAAGTCGCGTTAATTATGTGTCGCTTTCCAGTGCTGACCAATGCCTGCTTTGGGAAGTGAACAAATTCCCACAAAATTTCCCTTCCTCTCAACTTCTGCTATTTAGCTCTTCCCAGGCCACCCATCAAGTTTAGCATCTGCACAAAACACCAATGTTTCAGGAATTCTGACTCCCAGGAGAGTACTTCAAATTCCTTGGTGCTATGTTCCCATCGGAGGCCGGTGTATTTCATTCGGTCGCTCTTCACCTGATTTACTTCAGACTTTGCGGACCGTGAATTCAGCGTGGAGTTGCTATAGTCACGAACACGCATATTTTGGCCTCTGTTGACCACTCCACCATAGCTTTGCGCGGCTTACTTGTATGTTTAACTGAAAACGGGACGACATACATTTATCAACAGGCGTACAAGTTCTCCGTCTACTTCCCAGTACACCAGCATGGGGTCAACCACCCACTCACTGTCACTCATCTTAAGGCAGCTGGAGGGCGCACCCTGTTACTGCTTTCTCAGAGCTTGAGCCGCCCTAAGCCACCTATTGTCGCTTTCCTTCACTGCTCCCCAGCTGGCCATGTTCAACTCTGAATACTTCCCTGGGATAAACTAGCCTCCAGTAAATCGACGTGTTTCCACAAAGTTTTCATATCATGTGAATTACTTTAAAACCATCACCCGACATTAATTATTCCAAAACGCCCATACTATACCCTCTACAAGATGCATTGTGCCTTGTCAGTCATTTTTGTTCAGCCCTATTGTTTGCTCAACTTGAGTTAGATGATCTTTAATGACTTCATGTAAGGGGCATGGTTCTTGCATCTTACAGTACACGTCAGGTGACACATACCGGTAGAAACCAATGAAGACGTTATGTGTCAAATGTTGACCAGCACTCTATTGAGCTGGTGGTCATAGTTCCAGCTCATCAGTACATATAAAGAAGAATACACCCAGGATAGTGTTAGTTTTGTTAAAGATATTTCGGTTTAAATAATGACACCCTCACTGATATGTAAAGACCACAATACTGTTAGCAATTTAAAAAAATTGTCTCTAACACAAAACACTTTACAACTAGTGTTAATGCCTTATGTACCGTTATCGCACACAGTATGGTTGTCTACAAAAATTACTTCATTTTGAGCTCCAGTATCATACATCTTTATTTCGACTTTGCTTGCAGCATTCATCTTGATGGCGACAAAACTGCTGGGTTTCCACATATAGGATGACTGTGGTTTCACTTCCTAATAGACGCAGCCTAAGGCTCATTCAAAGACATTGCATCACAGTCAACGACAATCAGTATACATATATATTACTAAGTGCACAATATGCGTGCACCTAACGCTCAGAAACGAGTCCAGGTAATACCAAGGGAGTTACATGGTGTGGTATCCCTGTATCCCCCATTCATGGAAAAGGTTATCGTTTTTACCTGAAGGGCGTGCTTTCGAAGATACAAGGGCTGAGAACTTTCGTCCTCTAGAAATTTCTACAACATTTCAGAACATTCCAAAGTATTCGAGAAAATTCCACAACATTCGAGAGTACTCTAAAGCATTCCACAATATTCCAGAATGTTCCACAATGATCTGGGGTGTTCAAAAATGTTCGGTAATAGTATAGAACATTCGGGAAGATTCCAGAATGTGGGGAACATTTCGGAACATCGCAGATCGTGCCACATTTCAGAACACTCTCCAATGTTGTGGAATGTTCTGGAACACTGTGGACCACTCTAAGCATTTTAGTGTCCTAGAATTCCTCACTGGTGGGCCTATCCATTGGTAGGGGTATATAAAACAAGACCCGTCATGGTTTAGAAAGTCAGTTTCTTATCAGTGATAAAGGGAGTAACCGAAAAAGTAGTGCAGTGAGTGAACGAAAACAAACAGTGAAGTGAGAGTAGTAAAAATGGTGCAGTGACTGAATATAAATCGAAAATAAAGTGTGAAAAGTCTTTAAAATTAGTGTATTAGTTAGTAAAAAGTTGATTTAATTTATGTTTTGGACAAAGACCAAACGTAAAATAGATGGCGGTATTGTCAGTTCTGGAGCAAAGAGGCGACAACAAACAATAAATAAATAAAATGAAAATAAAATTAAAAAACAGCAATAAAACGAAACAGACGAAGAGGGCGAAGCACGTTTCAGTTCTCAACGAACGAGAGTAAGCACCACGAGAAGCAGATAAGTTGAAGAACAACGAAATGACCGAGCTGAAGAATCAATAATTGCGAAAAAGTAGTGCAGTGACTGAATAAAAACAAAGAGTAAAGTGTGAGTAGTTAATGCGATATAGTGAATGAATATAAATCTAAAATAAAGTGTGAAAAGTGTGTGAGGTGTACAGCTTGCTCTCGAGCAGGAAAAAAATGAAAAATGTGTTATAAACAAATGTTGTAAATAGTTAAAATATGTTTGCAATAGTTTTTTTACCTCTTACACTTTAACAAGTATTGTAAAGAGTTAGATTATGTTTTTAAATTTTTTAGCTCTTATACATTATAGTTTATCCTTATATTCCAACTACCACACAATCTCATACCTTTCCATCTTTCCATCTGCTTCGGCGAATGCTGAATGGTTTCCCTTAATCCGCCTCAGTTACACTATGTTGACGATTGCTGCGCAAACACTGTCCTCACGTACGCACAGACCACAATTATTCTACCATGCAGACAGTTCGGGTTACACCTGTCTTGCATGAGACGTTCCCGGGAGGAAGTGGGGGGTTATTGTGCGATTCAACCCCAGTGTACCCCCGTCCCCCTCCTCACGGGAACGTCTCATACTACCCTGAGCAAAGCCGGGTACCCCAGCTAGCAGCATAATACAATGAGGTGATAAAGGTCATGGGATGCCTCCTATCACCTCGAACCTCTTTTGCCCGGCATAGTGCAGGAACTTAAGTTCATATGGAAGTCTTTTGTGAAAATATCGAGCTATGCTACCTGTAAGGGCGTCCATAATAGCGAAAGTGTTGCAGTGCTGTATGTTGTGCGCGAACTGACCTCTTCATTATGTCCCGTAAATGTTCGATGAGATACATTCCGGGCCATCTGGGTGGCAAAATCATATGCTCGAATTGTCTAGGATGATACTCAAGCCAATAACGAACAGTTGTGCCCTGATGACATGTTGCATGGTCCTCCACAAAAATTCCATCGCTTGTTGGGAACATGAAGTCCATGGATGGTCTGCAAGTAGCGGAACATAATCCTTTCCAGTCAATGATTGGTTCAGTTGCACTGGAGGACCCAGTCAATTCCACGTAAACACGGCCCATAACTTTATGGACGCACCACCAGCTTGCACAATGTTTTGTTGACAACTTGAGACCAAGGCTTCGTGGGGTCAGAACCACACTCGAAACCTACTATCACATCGTACCAACTGAAATCGGGACTCATCTGGTCAGGCCACCGTTTTCCAGTAGCCTAAGGTCCAACTGATATGGTATCGAACACAGGGGAGGCGCTGCAGACAATGTCGTGCTGTTAACAAAAGCACTCTCGTCAGTCGTCTGCTGCCATAGCCCTCTAACACCAAATTTCGCCGTACGGTCCTAACGGATACATTCGTCATACACCCCACATTGACTTCAGAGGTTATTTCACGCAATGTTGCTTGTCTCTCAGCACTGACACCTGTAAGCAAACGCGGCTGCTATCGGTATTTAAGAGAAGACCGTCAGCCACTGCGTTGTCCTTTGTGAGAGGATGCTTCAAACGTGATATACTCTGCACACTTTTTTCAATGTGGATCACGGTATATCGAATTCCCTAATTACTTCAGAAATGGAATGTCTTATGCGTCTAGCTCCGACTGCCGTTCAGGTTTCAAAATGTGTTAATTCTCAGCGTGCGGCCATAGTTACTTCGGAAACCTTTACACATGAATCATCTGAATCAAATAACGGTTCCGCCAGCGCTCTGGTCTTTTGTACCACCCCCATCAGTAGATGTGCATGTCGCCATCCCATGCCTATTGTATTGTGAATTGAGTCGGGGACGTAGAAACGACGGAGAGGCTTCGTCCCTGTCGTAGGCCGCAGTGATTGACAACCCCACAACAGGCTACAGCAGTCCACTCACCCCACCGCCGCCCCACACCGAACCTAAGGTTATTGTGCGGTTCGACCTCAGTGCCCCCCCCCCCCCTCCAACCCCCCGGGTGCGTCTCATACAAGACAAGTGTAACCCGAAATGTTTGCATGGTAGAATAATTATGGTATACGTGTACGTGGAGACAGTGTTTGCGCAGCAATCGCCGACATAGTGGACCTGAGGTGGATTAAGGGAAACCAGACCGCATTCACCGAAACAGAAGGAAAACTACCTTAAAAACCATCCACAGGCTGGCTGGCATACCGGACTTCGACACAAATCCACCGGGCGGGTTCGTGCCGGGGACCGGCACGCCTTCCCGCTCCGAAAGCAGCGCGTTAGACTGCGCGCCTAACAGGGCGGGCTCAACATCCCATGACTTTTGTCGCCTAAGTGAAGTGTCCCACCGGTGTCCGATATGGGTGCGGTGCATCCCTCGAGCAAGAGCGCCCCTCGACGTTTGCATATCAGGCCACGACAACTCAAATGGAGTACCAAAGAACGTGATTCATCCGAACCAGGCACTTAATTGTGAGTTGTGGGGTTATCATGTAGATGTACCCTTTTATTGATGCAAGGTCTAGTCTCGGTGATCCTGCTATACCATCAGTAGTAAAGTGGGAACGTGGGTATAGCTACTCGATGGTGACAGTACAGCTGATCGTAAAAACTACTCTCCAACATAAAGAAATTATATCTTAAGAAATTAAGCTATGAATAACGCTAGGCATCTGGGACGACAGGCAAAGATGCCACTCGTTAACTAAACTTTCGTCTTGTGTGGAGCAACACGTGAACTATTACGTGACTGAAACTTCCTGACAGATTAAAACTGTGTGCCGGACCGAGACTGGAACTCGGGACCTTTGCCTTTCGCAGGCAAGTGCCCTACCAACTGAGCTACCCAAGTTCTAATCTGTCAGGAAGTTTCATAACAGCGCACACTCCGCTGCAGAGTGAAAATCTCATTCTATTACGTGACTGTCTGATCTTGTTTTATTGTCGAAAGGTAAGAGCTTGTTAATCATAATGTGTAGTCTGTTCACAGAAAAGAAACACACCATATTGTTTCCACTTTCGGATGAGCGATTGAATGTATCCTCATTCTTTTATAGCAGAATAAGACAAGTTCGTGTAACGGAAGGTGGAATGTATCTCACTATATTCTTACATTGCCATGATGCCCTTGAAACATAATCATAATTGCTGGTTTTCATGTAGTAATGAAAGTTTGAAAATGATTCTAAACCTTGAAAACTGGGAAATGACTCCGAGTTTCTGACATTGCATCTGTATTAGGTCGGATTCAGGTGCACGTCCACACTTCATCACTGTTGCCTTGAATCCTCTTGGGACTGTTTCTGCAACAGACCACTGCCACTTATTTCCAGCCGTGCTTCTCCACCTTAGCCGAGGTACTGGAAGGGCGAGGAAACGTCTTCTTTAATACTCCATAACTGTGCTTTTATGTATTCCCATAGTTGTGTCACACAAAATTATTTGCAACAATTGGCACTTTGAGAAAGCATTGAGAAGTCGTCAACTGGCGTCCTATCGCAGAAGTGAAGGGAAATATCAGATTTTTTACCCGGAATTGATGTTACTATCGAAGATGAACCGCTCTCGGTACTTCTATTACTTCTTGAGTAAATAGCGAAGCCACATGGTTTCAAAGTTCTGGGAGCAGTATGCATGAATATTTTGGTTGTGGTAGAAACATTCTTGATAATCAGGAATTTATATCAATCGCAGACTGACACAGAGTATAAGTGGTCCTTGAAACAGCTTTCTTTCATTCATTGTCAGCTCCTCCGTCTTCTGAAGACATTATTGACTACAGTTCCTTCATGTACGTAGAAGACGGTTATGAACGAATTGAACAAACTTCTTACATTATTGCGCTAACGCTACAACTAAGACAAAAAGTCGTTCATTTGTCGTAACTAGAGCGGACCATCTTTAATACTAATACCTATCTCCAAGTGAAGAAATATCTCTCAAGACTTCCTTTTACTACTGCAATAAGGTGCTAGTCGAAGACCTCCCACCGCTTTGTCAAAGTGCTTTCGGTATCCGAGCGAATGTCTGTATAGGTTCTGGATTTTCTCAGAGCCTGGTATCGCATTCACCGTGCGCTTCAGGAAAGAGGATCCGCACAGAGTGCCGACGCTCGCCGTGTTCTTCCCCTCTCCCCCCCACCTGCTCGCTTCCGTGCTACCCTACCTTACTTTCACAGACATTCTTCTAAGCGTCGCTCCGCAAAACAGCACACAGTCGGTTGTAACCTATTGACTTCCACTTGAAATCCCCTAGATATCTTTCATGTTATCTTAAAAAACATTAAACATGTATTTTAACACTTTTGAGAAGTTAAGGCTTTTTTATTTTCTTTAAATTCTGAGGCGTTAATGCGATGTTTGCCAATGTGCACCTACTCTACGCAGTATTGCCACTTAAATTATGTTGTGGTCTTCAGTCCGATCAGTCCGATGACAGATCCATTACACCTCTTCACGCATTCTGTGCTGTGCAAGTCCCTTTAGCTCTTCCAAAACAACAGCACTTACATCAGTTTCAACCCATTTTCTATATTTCAGGCCACGCATGGTGGCCGCGTGGTTTGAGGAGCCATGTCACGGATTGCGCGGCCCCTCCAGCCGGAGCTTCGAGTCCTCCCTCGGGCACGGGTATGTGTGTTGTTTCTAGCATAACTTGGTACAAGTCTAGGGACCGATGACCTCATTAGTTACTCCCTTATGAATTCACACACACACACACACACACACACACACACACACACACACACTGTATTCGAGCTTCTGTTCTCTTCTTTTCTGAACTTCAAATCGACCAAGTTTCACTTTTCGCATGAGGTTACACTGTGATAAATATGTTGAGAAAATACTTCCTAACACTTAAATGTATATCTGATGTCAACAAATCCCTCTTTTCCTTTTCATTATTCGTACATAATTATTTACTCTGTTGCCTAAACTGCAGAACTCATTTATTACCATTGGAGTCTCGTTTCTAATCTCTTTCTGTCAGCAAGGCCTGATTCAGTTCCGCTACATTACATCAAACTATTATACATTCATTGATGTTAATTTTAGAATTTGTTTTCGAGACCATATCCTTTCCATTCCATTGCTCGTCCAAGTCCTTTGCCGTCTGACACAACTGAAGTGTCATCAGCAAACCCCTGAGTTTATGTACCTTTCCACTGAACTTTAGTTCCCTTTCCTAATTTCACCTTGGTTTCCTTCACAGCTTGTCCCTTATACAGATCGATTACATCGGGGATAGGCCTGTCTCGCTCCCTTGTCAGTCGCTGCTTCCAGTAACTGCAGTCTGGTTTCTGTACACCTTATACATAACCTTACGCGTCCTGCTATCAACCCTACTGCCTTCAGTTATGGAAGAGTGTATTCCAGTCAACATTATCAGCAGCTTTCTTTCGGTCTGCAAATGCTTTAAACGTAGGTTTTCCCTCCATATCCTATCTTCTAAAATAGGAACGTTATAGCCTCGCTTGCTCGTAAATTTCTCCAGGACCCAAACTGATAATTTTTTTTTTTTTATTCTTCTGTGAATAATTCGCTTCAGTGTTTTTGAACTATCATTCATGAAACATCTATCAGCACCTGCCTTAAATGACACTGTCGATAAATACTCAGGAGTAACACACTGCGCAAGTTATAATTGCAATATTGTAGAGAAATGTCCCTGCCCCGATAGAGAACAGTATGGTTCGGCGTGTCATGTTACAGGAATTCCGTCATACATTCTTGTGGTAGTTAAAGTGACCGTCCAGTCGTAGCCAGAAGGGAAAAGACCAAGATACCAGTACTTTTCATGGCTACAGCACCATGCATCCCGACGGTGCGACGCCCTCTGTAGCGGGAAATGGCAAGTGGGGCACCTCACACATTACCGTTTCCATTGTTTACCAGGGCTAATTCAATAGGAGACGCCGCCATGGTCAACCATGGGAAAGAATGTGTCGGTAACGGGATTCCCGGATCACTGTTGAGGTCGGCTAGAGTGGATAAACTGGCGACAGTTCCAATTCATTGTCGGACAACAACAATATGATTAGTAATAAACGTAATCATTGTCTGTATAAGGCTGTAATGCGATGTTTATTTAATTAGCTGTTAGCTAATTTCGACCAAGCGTCCCTGTCCAGCATATTTGTAACACCTGTATTTCAGGTCATTTACAAATTAGTCTTAATTACAAGTAAAAAGTAAATGTAATCCGTCAGTTTATGGAAACGTCCACACTAAATAAATATGGAATTACAGCCTACTACGGACCATGTTTACGTTTATTAAGCATCCGGAGGCTGTGGATTCCAACAAATACATTATTTAAATATGATTAGTAATACTAGTCGTAAGACAAACATAAACAGAAACCGAAAGGTACAGAGCATATCGCCCCGAAAAGGCACAAAAATTAGGCACAAGTAACTCAGACGTGCGAGGAACTGAAAATACGACGTGTTGCGATTCAGTGAACAGAGTGGCCTACGGTCGAAGTGCCTTCAGTAAAGTTGAGCTTTCTTAATATTCATGGTAACGGGAGGCAGGTTAACTGGGTGGCAGTGGAGACCACTGACTTCATTGTGCCCTTGTAGCCATACAAAGACACTTCCAGGCATGAACTATTTTGTAAAATTGTACGTCTGTGACCATCGGTGACTCGACACTGGGACCTCTCCTGTTCATGCCATTGTGTCACCAATCACGCTATCAGTGAAAACTGCAGCTGGTCACCACCTCCACAGGCGACGAGCGGCGAGAGAACTGAAGTCGTTTGATGCGGCGCGCCACGAATTCTTCTCCTGTGCTAACCTCTTTCTCTCAGAGTAGCACTTGCAACCTACGTCCTCAATTATTTACAGGATACATTCCAATCTCTGTTTTCCTTTACAGTTCTTGCCCTCTACAGCTCCCTCTAGTACGATGGAAGTCATTCACTCATGTCTTAGCAGATGTCTTATCACCCTGTCCATCCTCTTTATCAGTGTATTGAACATATTCTTTTCCCGTCCGACTTTGCGCAGAACCTCCTCATTCCTTACCTGATCAGTCCACCTAATTTTCAATATTCGTCTCTAGCACCACATCTCAAGTGCTTCGATTCTCTTCTGTTCAGGTTTTCCCATAGTTCATGTTTCACGACCGTACAAACTGTGCTCCAAACGTGCATTCTCAGAAATGCAGACGTACGTTCTCAGAAATTTCTCCTTCAAAATAGGGCTGATATTTGATGTTAGTAGACTCCTTTTGGCCAGGAATGCCCTTTCTGCCATTGCTAGTCTGCTTTTGATGTCCTCCTCGGTCCATCCGTCATTGGTTATTTTACTGCCTAGGTAGCAGAATTCGTTAGCATCATCTACTTTGTTACCATCAATACTCATGTTAAGTTTCTCGCTGTTCTCATTTCTACTACTTCTCATTCCTTCGTATTTCTTCGATTTACTCTCAATCCATACTGTGTACTCATTAGACTGTTCATTCCGTTCAACATGCCATGCAATTCTTTTTCACTTTCACTCAGGATAGCAATGTCATCAGCGAATCGTATCACTGATATCCTTTCACCTTGAATTTTAATTCCACTCCTGAACCTTTCTTTTATTTCCATCATTAGTTTCTCGTTGTACAGATTTAATAGTAGAAGCGAAAGGCTGCATCCTTGTCTTGTACCCTTTATAATACGAGCACTTCGTTCTTGTTATTCCCTCTTGGCTGCTGTACATTTTATATGCGACCCGTTCCTCAATATATCTTATTCTTATTTTTTTTTCAGAATGTTACATTGTCGAACCGTTTTTCCAGGTCGACAAATCCTATGAACGTATCTTGATTTTTCTTTAGTATTGCTTCCATTATTAACCGCAATGTCAGAATTGTCTCTCTCGTGCCTTTACCTTTCCTAAAGCCAAACTGATCGACATCTCTGTACGTTATTTCTGTAAGCAGTGCTTGATCTGTTAAACTGATTGTGCGATAATTCTCTCACTTGTCAGCTCTTGCTGTCTCCGGAATTATGTGGATGATGTTTTTCCAAAAGTCAGATGGTACATCGCCAGACTCTACATTCTACATACCAACGTGAATTGTCGTTTTGTTGCCACCTCCCCCAAATGATTTTATAAATTATGATGGAATGTTATCTATCTCTTCTGCCTTATTAGGTCTTAAGTTTTCCAAAGCTCTATTCAATTCAGTTTCTAATACTAGATCCCCTATCTCTTCTAAATCGACTCTTGTTTCTTCTTCCAACACATCAGACGAATCTTCCACCTCGTAGAGGTTATCAATGCGTATTTTCCACCTATCCGCTCTCTTCGTTGCATTTAACAGTGGAATTCCCGTTGCACTCTTAATGTTATCACCATTGCTTTTAATGTCACGGAAGGATGTTTTGACATTGCTGTATACTAAGCCTGCCCTTCTGACAATCATTTCTTTTTCGATGCCTTCACACTTTTTCTGCAGCCATTTCATCTTAGCTTCCCTGCACTTCTTATTTATTTCATTCGTCAGTGACTTGTATATCTGCATTCCTGAGATTCCCGGAACATTTTGTTTACTTCCTTCTTTCATTATTCGATTGATGTATTTCATCTGTTACCCATGGTTTCTTCGCAGTTGCCGTCTTTTTAACTATGTTTCCTTCCCAACTTCTATGATGGTCCTTTTTAGAGATTTTCATTCCTTTTCAACTGTACTGTATACTGAACTATTCCTTATTGCTGTATCTATAGCCTTAGAGAACCTCAACCATATCTCGTTATTCTTTAGTACTTCCGTATCCCACTCTCTCTTTGCGTATTGATTCTTCCCGGCTAATGTCTTAAGCTTCAGCCTACTCTTCATCGCTATTATATTCTGATCTGAGTCCATATCTTTTCCTGGGTATGCCTTACAATCCAGAATCTGATTTCGGAATCTCTGTCTGGTCATGATGTAATCTAACAGAAATCTTCCCGTATCACCAGGCCGTTTCCAAGTATTCCTCCTCTTGTGTTGCCTGAACAGAGCATTCGCTATTACTAGCTGATTTTTTTTTTATTTTTCTCTACTGATTGGTTTGATGCAGCCCGCCACGAATTCCTTTCCTGTGCTAACCTCTTCATCTCAGAGTAGCACTTGCAACCTACGTCCTCAGTTATTTGCTTGACGTACCAATGTCTTCCTCTACAGTTTTTGCCATCTACAGCTCCCTCTAGTACCATGGAAGTCATTCCCTCATGTCTTAGCAGATGTCCTATCATCCTGTCCCCTCTCCTTATCAGTGTTTTCCACATATTCCTTTCCTCTCCGATTCTGCGTAGAACCTCCTCATTCCTTACCTCTTATCAGTCAACCTAGTTTTCAACATTCGTCTATAGCACCACATCTCAAATGCTTCGATTCTCTTCTGTTCCGGTTTTCCCACAGTCCATGTTTCACTACCATACAATGCTGTACTCCAGACGTACATCCTCAGAAATTTCTTCCTCAAATTAAGACCGGTATTTGATATTAGTAGACTTCTCTTGGCCACAAATGCCTTTTTTGCCATAGCGAGTCTGCTTTTTATGTCTTCCTTGCTCCGTCCGTCATTGATTATTTTACTGCGTAGGTAGCAGAATTCCTTAACTTCATTGACTTCGTCACCATCAATCACTTTCACTCAGGATAGCATGTCATCAGCGAATCGTATAATTGATATCCTTTCATCTTGTATTTTAATTCCACTCCTGAACCTTTCTTTTATTTCCATCATTGCTTCCTCGATGTACAGATTGAAGAGTAGGGGCGAAAGGTTACAGCCTTGTCTTACACCCTTCTTAATACGTGCTCTTCGTTCTTGATCGTCCACTCTTATTATTCCCTCTTGGTTGTTGTACATATTGTATATGAACCGTCTCTCCCTATAGCTTAACCCTAGTTTTTTCAGAATCTCGAACAGCTTGCACGATTTTATATCGTCGAACGCTTTCTCCAGGTCGACAAATCCTATGAAAGTGTCTTGATTATTCTTTAGCCTTGCTTCCATTATTAGCCGTAACGTCAGAATTGCCTCTCTCGTCCCTTTACTTTTCCTAAGGCCAAACTGATCGTCACCTAGCGCATTCTCAATTTTCTTTTCCATTCTTCTGCATATTACTCTCGTAAGCAGCTTCGATGCATGAGGTGTTAAGCTGATAGTGCGATAATTCTCGCACTTGTCAGCTGTTGCCGTCTTCGGAATTGTGTGGATGATGCTTTTCCGAAAGTCAGTTGGTATTTCGCCAGACTCATAAATTCTACACACCAACGTGAATAGTCGTTTTGTTGCCACTTCCCCCAATGATTTTAGAAATTCTGATGGAATGTTATCTATCATTTCTGCCTTATTTGACCGTAAGTCCTCCAAAGCTCTTTTAAATTCCGATTCTAATGCTGGAATCCCGTTTCTCTTCTAAATCGACTCCTGTTTCTTCTTCTATCACATCAGACAAATCATCACCCTCATAGAGGCTTTCAATGTATTCTTTCCATCTATCTGCTCTCTCCTCTGCATTTAACAGTAGAATTCTCGTTGCACTGTTAATGTTACCACCGTTGCTTTTAATGTCACCAAAGGTTGTTTTGACTTTCCTGTATGCTGAGTCTGTCCTTCCGACAATCATAACTTTTTCGATATCTTCACATTTTTCCTGCAGCCATTTCGTCCTAGCTTCCCTGCACTTCCTATTTATTTCATTCCTCAGCGACTTGTATTTCTGTATTCTTGATTTTCCCGGAACATGTTTGTACATCCTCCTTTCATCAATCAACTGAAGTGTTTCTTCCGTTACCCATGGTCTCTTCGCAGCTACCTTCTTTGTACCTATGCTTTCCTTCCCAACTTCTGTGATGGCCCTTTTTAGATATGTCCATTCCTCTTCAACTGTACTGCCTACTGCGCTATTCCTTATTGCTGTATCTATAGCGTTAGAGAACTTAAACGTATCTCGTCATTCCTTAGTACTTCCGTATCCCACTTCTTTGCGTATTGATTCTTCCTGACTAAAGTCTTGAACTTCAGCCTACTCTTCATCACTACTATATTGTGATCTGAGTCTATATCTGCTCCTGGGTACGCCTTACAATCCAGTATCTGATTTCGGAATCTCTGTCTGACCATGATGTAATGTAATTGAAATCTTCCCGTATCTCCCGGCCTTTTCCAAGTACAACTCCTCCTGTTGTGATTCTTGAACAGGGTATTCGCTATTACTAGCTGAAACTTGTTACAGAACTCAATTATTCTTTCTCCTCTTTCATTCCTTGTCCCAAGCCCATATTGTCCTGTAACCTTTTCTTCCACTCCTTCCCCTACAACTGCATTCCAGTCGCCCATGACTATTAGATTTTCGTCCCCCTCTACATACTGTATTACCCTTTCAATATCCTCATACACGTTTTCTGTCTTTTCATTTTCAGCTTGCGACGTCGGCATGTATACCTGAACTATCGTTGTCGGTGTTGGTCTGCTGTCGATTCTGATTGGAACAACCCGGTTACTGAATTGTTCACATTAACACACCCTCTGCCCTACCTTCCTATTCATAATTAATCCTACACCTGTTATACCATTTTCTGCTGCTGTTGATATTACCCGATACTCATCTGACCAGATATCCTTGTCTTCCTTCTACTTCACTTCACTGACCCCTAGTATATCTAGATTGAGCCTTTGCATTTCCCTTTTCAGATTTTCTAGTTTCCCTACCACATTCAAGCTTCTGACATTCCACGCCCCGACTCGTAGAACGTCATCCTTTCGTAGATTATTCAACCTTTTTCTCATGGTAACCTCCCCCTTGGCAGTCCCCTCCCGGAGATCCGAATGAGGGACTACTCCGTAATCTTTTGCCAATGGAGAGATCATCATGACACTTCTTCAAATACAGGCCACATGTCCTGTGGATACACGTTACGTGTCTTTAATGCAGTGGTATCTATTGCCTTCTGCATCCTCATGTATTTGATCATTGCTGATTTTTCCGCCTTTAGGGGCAATTTCCCACCCCTAGGACAAGAGAGTGCCCTGAACCTCTATCCGCTCCTCCGCCCTATTTGACAAGGCCGTTGGCAGAATGAGGCTGACTTCTTATGCCGGAAGTCTTCGGCCGCCAATGCCGATTATTTATCAAAATTTAGGCAGTGGCGGGGATCGAACCCGGAACCGAAGACGTTTCGATTATGAATCAAAGACGCCACCCCTAGGCCACGGGTCATCTGACATTCCTTGCCCCAAGCCCATATTCTACTGAAACTTTTTCTTCTACTTTTTCCCATACAACTGCTTTCCAGTCTCTCATGATTAGATTTTCATATCCCTTTACATACTGTATTACTCTTTCAGTATCATCATATACTGTGTCTTCATCTTCAGCTTGTGACGTCGGCATGTATACCTGATCGTTTTCGGTATTGGTTTGCTGTCCCATCTGATAAGAACAACCCTATCACTGAACCGTTCATAGTATCAGAAAATTATTTTGAACAATTAGTTCATGAGTCCACTCGAAGCATGAATGGTTGCGAAAGCATACTTCGCCTTTTAGCAACAAATAATCCGGGACAAATAGTGAGGATCGTGATGAATACAGAGATTAGCGAACACAAGGCAGTTGCTGCTAAGCTGAATACCGTAACACCTACAACCATCAAAAAGAAGCGGAAAGTATGTCTATTTAAAAAAGCTGATAAAAATGCTCTTAATGCCTTTTTAAGAGACAGTCTTCACTCGTTCCGACCTCATCATGTAAGCGTACAAAAGTTGTGGAATGTTTACAAAGATATGGTATCGACAGCAATTGAGATATATATACCACATAAATTAATAAGTGATGGTACTGATCCCCCATCGTACACAAAACGGGTGAGATCATTGTTGCAGAAGCAACGAAAAAAGCATGCCAAATTTAAAAGAACGTAATATCCCCAAGATTGGCAAAGTTTTACGGAATTTCGAAATATATCGCATGTTACAATGCGAGATGCTTTTAATAATTTCCACCACGAAATTCTGCCTCGAAATCCGGCAGAAAACCTAAAGAGATTCTTGTCATACATAAAGCACACCAGTGGCAAGATGCCATCAATACCTTCACTGCGCGATAACAACGGTGAAGTCACTGATGACAGTGCCACTAAAATAGAATTATTAAACACGGTTTTCCGAAACTACTTCACCAAAGAAGACGAGGTAAATATTCCTGAATTCCAATCAAGAACAACTGCCAAGATGAGAAACGTAGAATTAGATGTCCTCGGTGTAAGAAAACAGCTTACATCACTTAATAAAGACAAGGCCTCTGGTCCAGATTGTATACCAGTTAGGATCCTCTCAGAGTATGCTGATAAAATAGCTCCATATTAAGCAATTATATACAACCACTCGCTCACAGAAAGATCCGTACCTAAAGACTGGAAAATTCCTCAAGTCACACCAATACCCAAAAAGGGAAGTAGGAGTAATCCGCTGAATTACAGGCCTATATCACTAACGTCGATTTTCAGTAGGGGTTTGGAGCATATACTGTATTCCGACATTATGAAGTACCTCGAAGAAAACGATTTATTGACACATGGTCAGCACGGATTCCGAAAATATCGTTCTTGTGAAACACAACTAGCTCTTTATCCTCATGAAGTAATAAATGCTATGGACAGGGCAAGTCAAATTGATTCCATATTTTTAGATTTCCAGAAGGCTTTCGACACCGTTCCTCACAAGCGTCTTCTATCCAAACTGCATGCCTACGGAGTATTGCCTCAGTTGTGCGACTGGATTCGTGATTTCGTCGGAGCAAAGATAATGGTGCTCGAATTCAAGCTTTACACAAACAAAAAACATATTGGTGTGTTAACGCCCGGACAAGAAAAACCAAGTCACAAAAACATATAAAGCAGGATTCAGTTCCATCAGTATTTGTTCATATGTATGATGAAACACCTCAATACTATTCACTATCATAAGATGGCAGACAGACGTGGTATAGATCCAGAAATATGGGGTAAAAGGATCGAAGATTAATCTCTCGATGAGATCTGTATATAGCCACACTCGGATCATTCCTCTTTGTATCTTTCTTATATATCTCTGTTTATTCGTGATACGGTCTACGTACCTGGGGGACATATTACACTTCATCGTAAGGTAAACCCTAATGCAAATAAAAACGTCGGCTGAGAGCGATCAGCGACTGGTAGCCGTTCGCAGTATATCTGCGGCAGAGATCGTGACGCCACTCCAAGTATGCCTCACTGAAGTATTCGTTCCTTCATTCATATTTTAGCGTGAATGAGACAATGAAGTATGACAAAGTGCTGAAATATTCAGTTTACTTGTTAATCACTGTGGTAAATAATTGACTAGTGTAGTTCTTCTTCAGATCTTACTGGCGAGCGTTTCTTCTGGTCAGCCAGTGGTGCTTCTGCGTGACCGTTGACATGCACTCTAAAAAAGTATTAGGTTCCTTCTTGTTTTGAAGTGAAACATATGTGCGGAAAACAAAAGCAGCGAGAAACAGACTGTGCTTAACATCTTCGGCGCGTATTTGAAAAAAATTCATTGCTTGCGATGTGGTATATTTTAGAAACATCATCTCAGTCCACCAGAGTGCATCTCAAGTGGTGTGCGGAAAGAGAGACATATCGCAGACAAGAAGACGACCATCTTATGGATTTGGTAAGTGTGATTATTTTGGGAAAAATGCTTTAGAGTCGAAGTTACATGAATGGAAGCAGCTGATACATTCCTCATCACTTACCAACTTAGTATATGACAGCTCCAGTTGCGTACTTGATTCCTCGAATACTGAAATAGCAGAAGTTGATAAATTAGCACAGGACTGACTGTCAGTATTGAAATGTGTAGTTTCAGCATTACCCATACCTCTAGGAGGAGAAATGCACAACTCTTACGACAAGCTTTTCTGCTCCTCGTATTGTCTCGCAAATTTTACTTTCCACTTGATGCCTTGTGATGTATATTGCGTAATTTGATAACGTGTTGTTTCATCGTTCTGACAAAGGTAAAGAGAATTTAAAGCTATACTGTTTTCCTGATGTTTACGAACACATATACTGGGAATTGGACGTGTAATTTTTCGCCTGTTACGATACGTTACAGCTGCAACTGTGTCTAATCCTCGCATGGAGCGGATCCCAGCGTAATAAGAAGGCAACTGGGAAAGTACGGTCGGAATCGCAGTAGGTAAAGGAACTTGGCTTAAATGTTGAAACACGCTCACCGATGCTTGCTCGTCAAACGTCACTGTTGGCATCGGTATTGTCGCAGTGCGCTGTAAACGGCGCTCAGCGATTCTGTTTTTGACAGCAAGGGACGTAGGAGCAGCGGAAATTTATTGACCGATAAATGAAATGTATGGCCCCAATTTGATGAATCATAGGAAAGAGAGTATGTGGATGAGAGCTTTCAAGGATTAAGGGAAAATATCCATCACGAACCGCGATCTGGCCGACTATTAGTTCGATCAAAGCCGTAGATGAGAAGATACGTGAAGACCATCGATTCACAGTTTGAACTTAAAACGTTGGAATTTGAGAAAGTAAGTAGAGCAACTTTGCTCCAAGTTGTCTCTGAAAAGTTGCAATTTCTCAAATTTTGGGCAAGTAGGGTTTCCAGGTTGCTTAGTAAGAAACACAAAATGGTGTACGTTTTTCCACCACTATCATAAGGAAGGTGATATATTTTTAGAGAACATAGCCTCAGGGCACGAGACACGAGTTTGTCACACGTTCCAACGGTCTAAACGTCAGTCAAAGTAATGGCGTCACACGACATTACCAGTGAAAGTCAATGCCAGGCAGAGAATCTTAACATGCAACTTATGGTAACCGTATTTTGGGATCAACATGGACTTTCGTTAGTCGTCCTTACGAGCGAGGAACGATAACAAATGCAGCAGCTCATTGCGCCACCCTAACCAAACGTCGAAGTGGACCACATAAAAAGACTCCTGACGTCTGCAGTTTTGTTGCTGTATAGTATACAATGCCGGACCCCATTCTGCCATTCACATTGTAACACCCCAAATACAGAGCCCCTAATGACATCCCTTTTGACAGCAAAAGATATAAAAATTAGTTATCCTGACCTTGACGGTAGCTACTGGCAACAATATATTAACACTATAGAAAATTTGACCAACAGAAGTACTAGGGAACTAAGAACATCTATTCCACGGAAAGAACTAAATGAAAGACTATCAGATGATCACCTAATCTATGGAGCATGAAACTCTAAATAACGAATTCAAAATATATGCTCTACGAAGATTAAAATCCAGACGAGATAAGGTGATCAGAGATAACATTTATCCAAGAGAAGAGTTGTAGCCGCATCGAGGTGTAAGTTCGCTGCGACTACAATGAAAAACTTCAATGGAGATGTTAATTCGCTCTCTCGTAGACGTTGCGATCGAAGCACGCTTATTGACCGATACTAGATTTTTTCAGACCGATATGGAATTTTAAAGTTTTTCAAGTATTTTGTTGGCCTATTAGTCAAAGTTCTGTAGAAAAGTGTGTAACATCGACGAGATAAATTTTAGCTACAGTGTGACGAGAGGAAATTATGCCTCTAAAAATTATAAACACTATCTATTCAACATATGAAAAAAACAGTGAAAACTATGATAAATATTAATTATTTGTATAATATTCTATGATGTAATTGGACATATCAATGTGTATCATATAAAGACAGTGATAATTGTAAATTCTTTTTATGATCTGCGTTTGTCTTCCTTTGTTTTTACCTTTTGTTGGATGGTTTTTGTAGGTTGCGGACGCATTTCAAACTGAGGTCTGGTAAGAAATTGTAATTATTTGTTAATTATTACTTGAGAAGAATAGAGTTCATTATTATTATAAATATGAGTGAATAATTATTTGTAACTTTAATTCCTCTCTCAGTAAGCATTATCTGTGTTAATTATTTCTTTCCGCTGCAAGGAGCGCAGCCATTGTTGATAGCGATTTGTATCGCGTTTTCGTCTGTGTTTTCCTTAGAAACAAATCAAATGTTTGCTTGATGAAGTCCAAATAGAGCACAATACGGAAGTACAGTTTATAGAGTTTAATAAGCAATTCAAATACTTACTTATTTGCTCTAATAATAGAAAGTCTCTATCAACTGTCTGCCGCCATCTTAACAATTATCTCAGCGGCAAATTCAAATTACGCAACTCCGCAGACATAAATGCCGAACGTAATACAAATATGTAAAAATAAATGTGCACCGGTGGTCCCGAACTCATTTTAATGAAAATGATTCGAATCAGATTGGTTCTTTAAAAACAGTGCTCATAGCACGATTCTTATAACAAACTTTTCTAGCTGATGTATGGAGCCGAAATTAATTACGCACGAGTTGCGAAGAATATTGTTTCAGGTAACATACGTCAGTGTTGTACGCGGCTGTTATTCGATGGTTTTCATGATCATTTTTCTGATGATAACTGTTTCCATCATAATCCATAGTTGTATAGAATTTGTTGTATGAACTGTGATTTAGTGACACTTACACAACTTACAGACAACACTTTAACTTGACGTTAACTTGGAGTTCTTTAGCAACTTGACAAAATTTTTAGCTGGGAGAAAATTTATTTAGTAATTAATCAATGTAATAAAATAAAACTATCATTTTCATTTACAAATTAGTTAAATACCAAACCACTGAATAACACAGCGAACGCCACAAGTGACAGAATATTTACCGTTTAGTCAGACAATGGAACAGATATTAAATGCGAGGGAAAAGTAATTCATCTAATACTTCATCAATTCTGGGACTTAGTCGTCGTGATCTTTGATCGTCACGAACATTGAATGACACAGCAATATACCAAAGGTCGACATAAAATCTACAAATAGACATGAGTAGGAAACGTATACACCCAATCATGAAGAATTCACAGGTACCCCGTGTTGTCGGAAGCTGTAGTCAATGTCAGAATTGCTGATGTAAATCGCAACTTCAGTTCCTTGAATGAGAGATCGGAGTGCTCTCTAGTGCAGTGGTTAGATAATTCAAAAGTTCAATAAACTCAGTTATAACTTTAATACTTCATGTGGTATATATCATTTAATTGAAATTTATTGTGTAATTGTGAAATAATTATTTTCTTGAAAGAAGGCCGAAGCTGAAGGTGATTGAGTGACCTTATTAACAGCGAACAGTAATTGAACATTTTGTTACCACACTTTCTGTACGTTATTTAGGGGATATATCATCTCTGGATTTACGACGTAGGAGTTGTTGAATTAGCACCGTTGCGACGCATTAACGACGCTACAACGCTTCAAAAATCAACATTCTCGCATATGTCTTCGGTTTGAAAGATGGAACTTATAATTCGAGATATCATATTATATACGTTTGAACATTCATTTGCAAACCGTTCATAAAAACTACTTTTATCAAGTTCGCGTAGGCTCATAAAAAGTTCAAATGTGTGTGGATTCCTAAGGGACGAAACTGCTTACGTCATCGGTACCTAGACTTACACACTACTTGAACGAACTTAAACTAACTTATGCTAATAACAACACAGACACCCATGCTCGAAGGAGGACTCGAACCTCCAACAGGAGGGGCCGTGCGGTCTGTGACAAGACGCCTCAAAGCGCGCGTCCACTCCGCGAAGCGTAAGCTTATAAGCCCGTCGCGAACACGCGAAGGATATTTGGTTTATTGTTTCAGATAAAGGGGGTTGTTGTTGTTGCGAGTGGTACATTCGCTGTGTGTAGCAGTAAAGAAGACTGACATACTTCGAACACCATTGCTTGAATTATAAGCGAGGGCCGCTTATACATTTCGGCGTGCTGCTCCATCGATACGCGGATATCTGTTAAAGAGAGATAGTATCTGAAACCAAATAAACAAAGCGAGGAGTTTGTTTTAACAGTTACAGATCGGAGTTGTCGCGATCGATGGACGTCAGCCTGTATCAACCAGACTTGAACAACCATCCACATCGAGCCGACATACACACACGCCACAACACCCATTATCTGATTGGAGGTGTTGGAATGGGAACAGATTGTCCACCCACCATACACTTGAGACTCGGAGCCGAGCACCTTCACTTGTTCTGCTACCTAAAAGAATTTCTCACTGGCAAGTGTTTTGCAGTAGACGATAAGGTGAAAGAGGCAGTAAAGACTGCTTGCCTACAGGTGGCAGACGTTTACAGCCCAGGGATAAGAAAGCCTTGGAAAAGTTTTTAGCAGATATGAGGACAAATATAGAAACTGTGGAAAAATGTAAACATGTAAGGAATTAAATGAGAAGAGCTACCGAAAAAATCTGATATCGTTGATGTTTTATGCGGTATCATGTATCAGTATAACACTGTTGGCGTTCCACAACTGGTAAAGGAAGGGCAAGTTCCTGTCCAGCGCCAGTAGCGGTCCGCACGACCCGCACTGGTCTGGTGGATCGAATGGAGCATGCCTGCTGAGCCACGCTCTAGTGGCTTTGTACTACAAGCGCCATCTGCCACCGCAGTATACGGCGGACAGCGGCAACAGCTCACCTCACTCGTACTTGGAGCCACTTCAGTATGGGAGGTTAGACAGGCGCCAACTAGTCGCTGCACGAACATCATCGTTTCTTGTTGACATGGCCAGCTGGACTCTTCTGTTAGGTGTATTAACTCGTTCGCTAATCATTTCTGCTCCAGTCCATCTTTCCTACGACGACAGTTGCCGCAATACTCTGTAGCCCACCTCTCCTTACGGATGTGCACGAAACTTTACACAACATTTTACAGGAAACGGACCTTACGTTACGAATGACCTTCAAAACGATACGTAGGCAACTACATTCGATTTACTTTCGGATGCAAGAAAACTCCAATATGGTAACAACATACACGGAGAAGTACAAAGCGCTTGCAGTGAACAGGTTATTGCGAGAGAAACAAGCAAGTCAAAGCTTTGTAAGCCTTTTCTCTTATTTCTAGCGTGGCTGCAGCGCAACGTGCTGAGGAAAGCCTGGGAATCCGACGGCTCATTTAGCCTCCGGTCTCAAGGGTTTGCCGCGCCCGGGCGACGCGTAGTTTTCAGGGTCCATTGCACGTGGCGAGGCGCCCTAATTAACCTGGAGATCAGCTGGGTTTCTCTTTGGTGCTACAACGGTAGTAGCGGCGAGGTGGTGCATAATAAACAGCGGGTATTAGCGGACACCGGCCGCAGCTCGGGACCACCACGGCTGTGTAATTAAACTGCAGCGCGGTGTGGTGGCTGCTGCCTCCGCTGCCGCCTTACCTTCCCACCAGAAGGCAACGGAATGGCACAGGCAGCGTGGTGCGGCGCTAGGAACACAGGGCTGCCTACCACGCGTATATTGCTAAATAAACGTTTGCTCTTGGGCGTCTGCGGCCGTTCCAGTTTATTTGCTCTAATGAAAGCCATTCTTCACGGTGTTAATTACAGTCGGATATCTTCTGCGAGCTATCGCACGCAGTAGAAGCGAAAGACGTTCGGGATTAACTGTAACTGCGCGGAAATCCAATTGAAAAGGAAACAAATTGCTTCCATTCATACAGACGCCCTGTAATAAATTTTAAAGAGAAATAAAAAGTTGTATTAGTATGTATGTGAGTGAGCGTGTGTGTGTGTGTGTGTGTGTGTGTGTGTGTGTGTGTGTATTTGTGAAAGAGAGAGGGAGCGACCATCATGAGAAGATGGAAGCGCGAAAAAATTAGGGAAGAATACAGAGTGAAGGTATACAGCCAAAAACAAAATATAAATAAATTTCAACTATTCACTTAGTTCTAAAACAACGGAAATCACAGTTTACATCAGTATGGTGCTTCTTCACCACCCGCTGGTTTGAAAAAGCTGTATGACATCCACTAAAAGCAAAATCGTTCTATCTGTCCAACACTCTCTCTCTCTCTCTCTCTCTCTCTCTCTCTCTCTCTCTCTCTGTCTTTCTCCCCCCTCTCTCTCTCACTCTCTCTCTCACTCTCTCTCTCTCTGTCTGTCTATCTCAGACACGCAGGCATACACAGATCCACTCATTCACTCATTTTATCTATTTCATTCGATTATATCTACCTTAGTACATTCATTTTAAGCCTGATTTTTAATACGAGGATCTTTTCCCAGGATTCACCGCAGATGTATAAAACTCCTATACTAAGTATTTTGTCAAATATCTTCGTGATCTCAATTATGACATTTTAACTAACCCTCGAAATCGATACAGAGGTGAATATGGAGGGGGTACTTTATGCTTAGTTTGAAAATTTTATAATCTGGTCACTTACATATACTGAGCAGTGGCAAAATTTGCTGTTTTCAAGGGCTCGCCGCAGCGCGTAGTGTGAAGCAGTCGCCCTCCGTTTCTGGCGGTGGCGCCGCTGTATCAATCGCAGCTTTGGTGTCTCCCTCTGGTGGAAAAGGGGAAAGGTTGCCTGTTCACGTGCATTTAAGGGGCATAACGTGTATCCGCAGGACATGTGGCCTGCAATTGAAGAAGTGTCATGATGATCTCTCCATTGGCAAAAGATTCCGGAATAGTCTCCCATTCGGATCTCCGGGAGGGGACTGCCAAGGGGGAGGTTACCATGAGAAAAAGATTGAATAATCTACGAAAGGATAACGTTCTACGAGTCGGGGCGTGGAATGTCAGAAGCTTGAACGTGGTAGGGAAACTAGAAAATCTGAAAAGGGGAAATGCAAAGGCTCAATCTAGATATAGTAGGGGTCAGTGAAGTGAAGTGGAAGGAAGACAAGGATTTCTGGTCAAATGAGTATCGGGTAATATCAACAGCAGCAGAAAATGGTATAACAGGTGTAGGATTCGTTATGAATAGGCAGGTAGGGCAGAGGGTGTGTTACTGCGAACAGTTCAGTGACCGGGTTCTTCTAATCAGAATCGACAGCAGACCAACACCGACAACGATAGTTCAGGTATACATGCCGACGTCGAAGGCTGAAGATGAACAGATAGAGAAAGTGTATGAGGATATTGAAAGGGAAATGGAGTATGTAAAGGGGGCGGAAAATATAATAGTCATGGGTGACTGGAATGCAATTGTAGGGGAAGAAGTAGTAGAAAAGGTTAAGGGAGAATATGGGCTTGGGACAAGGAATGAAAGAGGAGAAGGACTAATTGAGTTCTGTAACAAGTTTCAGCTAGTAATAGCGAATGCCCTGTTCAAGAATCACAAGAGGAGGAGGTATACTTGGAAAAGGCCCGGAGATACGGGAAGATTTCAATTAGATTACACCATGATCAGACAGAGATTCCGAAACCAGACACTGGATTGTAAGGCGTACCCAGGAGCAGATATAGACTCAGATCACAATATAGTAGTGATGAAGAGTAGGCTGAAGTTCAAGACATTAGTCAGGAAGAATCAATACGCAAAGAAGTGGGATATGGAAGTACTAAGGAATGACGAGATACGTTTAAGTTCTCTAACGCTATAGATACAGCAATAAGGAATAGCGCAGTAGGCAGTACAGTTGAAGAGGAATGGACATCTCTAAAATGGGCCATCACAGAAGTTGGGAAGGAAAACATAGGTACAAAGAAGGTAGCTGCGAAGAAACCATGGGTAACAGAAGAAATATTTCAGTTGATTGATGAAAGGAGGAAGTACAAACATGTTCCTGGAAAATCAGGAATACAGAAATACAAATCGCTGAGGAATGAAATAAATAGGAAGTGCAGGGAAGCTAGGACGAAATGGCTGCAGGAAAAATGTGAAGACATCGAAAAAGATATGATTGTCGGAAGGACAGACTCAGCTTACAGGAAAGTCAAAACAACCTTTGGTGACATTAAAAGCAGCGGTGGTAACATTAAGAGTGCAACGGGAATTCCACTGTTAAATGCAGAGGAGAGAGCAGATAGGTGGAAATAAAACATTGAAAGCCTCTATGAGGGTAAAGATTTGTCTGATGTGATAGAAGAAGAAACAGGAGTCGATTTAGAAGAGAAACGGGATTCCAGTATTAGAATCGGAATTTAAAAGAGCTTTGGAGGACTTACGGTCAAATAAGGAAGAAAGGATAGATAACATTCCATCAGAATTTCTAAAATCATTGGGTGAAGTGGCAACAAAACGACTATTCACGTTGGCGTGTAGAATATATGAGTATGGCGATATACCAACTGACTTTCGGAAAAGCGTCATCCACACAATTCCGAAGACGGCAAGAGCTGACAAGTGCGAGAATTATCGCACAATCAGGTTAACAGCTAATGCATCGAAGCTGCTTACAAGAATAATATACAGAAGAATGGAAAAGAAAATCGAGAATGCGCTAGGTGACGATCAGTTTGGCCTTAGGAAAAGTAAAGGGACGAGAGAGGCAATTCTGACGTTACGGCTAATAATGGAAGCAAGGCTAAAGAAAAATCAAGACACTTTCATAGGATTTGTCGACCTGGAAAAAGCGTTCGACAATATAAAATGATGTAAGCTGTTCGAGATTCTAGAAAAGAAGGGGTAAGCTATAGGGAGAGACGGGTCGTATACAATATGTACAACAACCAAGAGGTAATAATAAGAGTGGACGATCAAGAACGAAGTGCTCGTATTAAGAAGGGTGTAAGACAAGGCTGTAGCCTTTCGCCCCTACTCTTCAATCTGTACGTCGAGGAAGCAATGATGGAAATAAAAGAATGGTTCAGGAGTGAAAGGATATCAATTATACGATTCGTTGATGACATTGCTATCCCGAGTGAAAGTGAAGAAGAATTAAATGATCTGCTGAACGGAATGAACAGTGTAATGAGTACACAGTAAGGTTTGAGAGTAAATCGGAGAAAGACGAAGGTAATGAAAAGTAGTAGAAATGAGAGCAGCGAGAAACTTAACATCAGGATTGATGGTCACGAAGTCAATGAAGTTATGGAATTCTGCTACCTAGGCAGTAAAATAACCAATGACGGACGGAGCAAGGAGGACATCAAAAGCAGACTCGCTATGGCAAAAAAGGCATTTCTGGCCAAGAGAAGTCTACTAATATCAAATACCGGCCATAATTTGAGGAAGAAATTTCAGAGGATGTACGTCTGGAGTACAGCATTTTATGGTAGTGAAACATGGACTGTGGGAAAACCGGAACAGAAGAGAATCGAAGCATTTGATATGTGGTGCTGTAGACGAATGTTGAAAACTAGGTAGACTGATAAGAGGTAAGGAATGGGGAGGTTCTACACGGAATCGGAGAGGAAAGGAATATGTGGAAAACACTGATAAGGAGAAGGGACAGGATGATAGGACACCTGCTAAGACATGTGGAAATGACTTGCATGGTACTAGAGGGAGCTGTAGAGGGCAAAAACTGTAGAGGAAGACAGAAATTGGAATACGTCAAGCAAATAATTGACGACGTAGGTTGCAAGGGCTACTCTGAGATGAAGAGGTTAGCACAGGAAAGGAATTCATGGCGGGCCGCATCAAACCAGTCAATAGACTGATGACCAAAAAAAACAAATGAGATCTCCACTCGGTCAGTCGGGGTCAGTCTCTCGTCCACAGCTTGCTAGTTTGTCTCTCGTCCGCATTCGTTAGGCAGTTAGTATCTGTCTGTCGTTCGGAGTGTTAGTATGTCTGACGTTTGGATCAACCTTTAAAGCCGTCAAAATGAGAGTCTTTTCACTCCGCCAGTAAGGGAACTCAGCGAGTGGTCGACCGGTCGGGGCTTAGTTCCTACATCTGAGTCTGCGCGTTACGCCGCCAGTCTGCTCAAGTTTGCTCAGGTAATGGTCATTGCCGGTTGGACCGATCGGTTGGTCGATCGCGCTCTGAGGCACAAGATAACTTGCCCGCCTTGAGCGTCGGTGGATGTGAGGTCGCCACGTGTCCAGTGGTAGTGGCTTAGCGGTCGATACTAGAGCAACAGGAGTCAACCCACGACATCGGTCTGGCCGGTGCGAGCTGCGACGCCGTGAGACGGGAGATCGGCGCGCCTTCCTGCGTCCGTTGAAGCGGCTGGTAGCGGCCGGTTCGGGAGAGCGATGAAGGGGTGCTGCGCCAGGTCTTCTCGAGAAATTGCAGTTTATTAGAAGTTAAGTGTTTGGTGATATGTTGTGTGATTTACCCTTGTTAAATTCTACTTGTTTTCTTGGTCAGTCTCTCGTCCCCAGCTTGCTCGTCTGTCTCTCGTCCGCATTTGTTAGACAGTTAGTGTCTGTCGGTCGTTCGGAGCTGCCTCTGTCATGTTTGTCGGAGGGGTGCGTTAACGAATTTATTGCTTTGAGTGTAACGGCCTAATTTCTGAAATATGTTTTGATTTTGCCTATCATCTTGAGAGGCGGTATCTGTGTACTGTAGAGCAACTTAACTTGTTTGGCCAACATTGTAGAATTTTATATAAGATTGCATTTTAAGGGTTTTTATTTAAATGATCATTTTAGTATATAAAGTTGCCACGCTTTCACCGTAAGACTTTTCTTAGAAGTTAAAATCAAGTTGCACCTTCGGTGGCAAAGTTAATATTTTCATTTTTAGTGTTTTGTATCATTTCCATCCCTCCTACGGGGGTGCATAGTTTGAGTGCTTGTGTAAATCGTTAAAACTTAGTTTAAAGTAATCTGGTGTGTTGCAGATTTGCAGCAGTTTGTCTTTCAGAGGCTGTTGTGAGCGGTCGTAACTACGGTCGTGTCAAAAGGGAGCGGCATGGTTCTCTGCCCGAAAGCTCATACAGTCAAAACTTGTTTCTTTCTGCCTCTGAATAAATTGTAACCTGATATTTAGAGGGTGCTTTCTGATTATAATTTTAAATCTATTTCTTTTCAAAAAGGCTTTTAGGCACTATTAAAGTGAGTAAAATTCCCATTTGTCAAAAGGAATTTGCTTATGATTTCATCAGTGACTGCCTGTCAAGTACTTCCAAGCTTACATAGTGTGATTAAATGTGTTAATGTTCTTGATAAATGGCTAGTAAATAAAATAAATTCTTAAGAATATTCTTTGAAAATAAATCACGGTTCATATACACTAACCGAAAGAAAAGAAAACTCAACACCAAAAAGGAGTTGTGCCACGTAAACGATAATGGTGTCTATTCAGTTTTCTCACCGCTGCTATGAGGATGCAAAGCAGGTTTGCCTTAAATGCACGCTGTAATGGACGTGAGCGTTAGTTACCTTTGAATTGGAACGTGGTCTTTCGATTTTACTCAAGAATGCCTTTAAGGTGACAAAGATACAATTATCAACAGCCTACTTAATTTGAACGAGATCTTGTAACAGGGCTACGAGAAGCTGGGCGTTTCTTCTGCAATACTGGAGAAGGACTTGGTAGAAATGTAGACCCTGGACATGACTGCTAGCAGCGATGCTCTCGAGAATGTTTCTGTTGCAAGAAGACCGGTCTCTGGACTTCACGTAGCATTACCGAGAGGCAACACCATCGTGTTCGGCATATGGCTCTGTCGCATCGTACTGGATCTACAGCAGCAATCTGAGCAGTAGTTGGTAACTGTTACAAGTTGGTTAACTCAAAGACAGCTCCGAGACACACGCCCTGTTGCGTGCACTCCCCTGCCCCAAAACTACCGCCAATTACGACTTCGGTGGCGTCAAGCGAGAGCTCATTCGATGGCAGGGTGCAGATCTGTTGTGTTTTCTAATGAAAGGTGCTTCTGCCTCGGGCCAGTGCTGGTCGTGTGTTACTTAGGAGGAGAACAGTTGAGGCCCTGCAATCACACTGGACCTACACCAGGACTTGCGGACTGAGTGCGTTTCGTGACAGCACGAGCACTCTCGTGGTTATCCTATACACCCTGGCTGCTACAATGTACGTCAGTCCGTTGATTCGACGTGTTGTGCTGCCATTCGCGAACAGCAGTCCAGGGGCTGTTATCCAACAGGATAAGGCTCTGCCATACACTGCTGTTCTAACTCTACATGCTCTACATACGGTCGACATGTTGTCTTGGTCTGATCGATCACCAGAGCAGTTACCAATGAGCACATATGCGACATCATCAGCCCACCACTCCAGGGAAATCCAAAAACAACGTTAACGGTAGTTGCGTTGACTGATCAAAAGCATCCGCCACAAGTACAACACCACGGATGAACCTTTTCATGCTTGCATTCAGCATTCTGGCGGTTACATCGGTTATTAATGTATCAGATTTTCACATTTGTAGTGGCTTACTTCGCACTTACATTAATCAGTTAAACTTGCAATGTTAACCAGTTAAATATGCTACCTAGCCACATGTACTCCCGAAATTTTCTTAGTCTACATTAATTATATTTTTGTGTTGCGTTTTCTTCCGTCAGTGAATTTTAAAATTTGGAAAAACTTCTCGTTGTTTGCAATTTATTTTTCCATTAAGCATTAAGCATTACATGATTTTTAGAAATTTTACACTTAAATTTAACACAAAAATTTAAGTTTTATTAGTACTAGCCATTTTACCAAGTGAATATCATCCTGAAAATTTCCACATTCTAATTTCTTTATGGTTAGAATGAAGTACCCCTTCAGTAGTGAACATTATTGAAAGATTGTTGACTTTGCTAAAAGTCTGTTATGACATTTGCGTGTTCAGCACCATAAAAAACGCATCAGTACCTCTGAAAAAGCATGTCCTTAATATGTCAAAGAATTAACGAATTCCCTTTTTTTAAATGGGCTTAAAGTACCCCCCTCCCTCCCTTTGAAACGCGCGTTAAGCAAAATGCTTTTCTATTACTAAAGTAAGCTTTTCGAAGAGCTTGCTCACTTCATTAGTTTCTATCCGGAAGAAGTCTGCTGTTCACGAATTTCGTGAATCTATTCTCAATCCCAATATTAGTTGGTACACCATAGTCTTTACTACAAATGGTCCTATTGGAGATGGTACGGCTTGCCTGTCTCCAGACATATCACTCATTTAGCCAGTCAGTTATAGAGTAATATACAGTTTAGGCGGGCCCCGAACTTCAGTGCAACCGAGCAGTTCTCACATACACAAATCGTTGTCAAACGTGAAAGCAGGAATAACTAACAGAAAAACATCGGTGGATTGACGGCAGGAAGAACACCAGATACAGAGTCCACACTCCAAATATTTTCTCCTTCTTATGTTATTCTTTTCTATTCTCTCAGAGCGAACTCCACACAACCACAGCTTAAAAACTGCGTATTCCCGTTTTGCCACTTCACACACGTGAAGTGAATGTCCCAACGCTGCAGTACGTACGTAGTAAGGAGCGAGCGGTACATTCCTAACTGTCTTATGGGGGCGGTTGGCTCTCTCGAACTTTCAGTGGCAGCGGGCTCAGGTGCCGATGCAGAAATCGCTCGTGCCGTCAGCGAAGAGACACGAAGGGAAAGTACATTCATTCTGGTGCGAATCAAGTAATTGTTAATAATAAATATGTGCTAATAGAAGTTGTCTTTGGCGACTCAGACACTGGGAGGAGTCTATGGCTCATGAATACTATCTTTCAGTAATTTTACAATGCCAGGAAACGTTAATATTAACAAATAAATGAATAACTTTGGCATGACTGAAGATGTACGATCTTATACGAACTACACTGAAGCACCAAGTAAGCTGGTATAGGCAGGCGTATTAAAAAAAAGAGATATGTAATCAGGCAGAAAAAGGCGCTGCGGTCGGCAACGCCTATATAAAACAACAAGCGTCTGGCACAGTTGTTAGATCGCTACTGTTGCTACAATTGCGGGTTATCAAGATTTAAGTGAGTTTTAATATGGTGTTACAGTCGGCGCACGAGCAATGGGACACAGCACCTCCGAGGTAGGGATGAAGCGCGAATTTTCCCATTCGACCATCTCACAAGTGTACCGTGAATATCAGGAATCCGGTAAAACATCAAATCTCCGACCTCACTGCGGCACAAGAAAAAGATCCTGCAAGAATGGGACCAAAAAGTGAGAGAATTGTTTAATGTTACAGAAGTGCAAACCTTTCGCAAATTGCTGCAGATTTCTGTGCTAGGTACGCTGGGCCGTCAACAAGTGACAGCGTGCGAACCATCCAACAAAATATCATCGATATTGGCTTTCGGAGCTGCAGGCCCACTCGTTTACTCTTGATAAGTGCACGATATGACGGTTTACCCCTGGCCTGGGCCCTTTAACTCCGACTTTTGCCTGTTGATGACTGGAAACATGTTGCCTGTTCGGACGAGTCTCGTTTCAAATTGCATCGAGCGGATGGACGTGTACGGGTATGGAGACAATCTCATGAATCCATGCATGTCAGCAGGGGACTGTTCAAGCTGGTGGAGGCTCTGTAATGGTGTGAGGCGTGTGCAGTTTGAGTGATGTGGGATCCCTGATATGTCCAGATACGACTCTGACAGGTGACACGTGCGTAAGCATCCTGTCTGATCACCTGCATCCATTCGTGTACATTGTTCATTCCAACGGTCTTGGGCAATTCCCGTAGAACAATGCGACACCCCACATGTCCAGAATTGCTACAGAGTGGCTCCAAGAACACTCCTATGAGTTTTAACACTTGCTCTGGCCACCAGACTCCCCAGACATGAACAGTATTGAGCGTATCTGGGATGCCTTGCAACGTGCTCTTCAGAAATCCCTTATGGATTTATGAACAGCCCTGCAGGATTCATGATGTCAATTCCCTACAGAACTATTTTAGACATTAGTCGACTCCATGCCAAGTCGTGTTGCGGCACTTGTGCGAGCTCGCGGGGGCCCTACACAATATTAGGCAGGTATACCAGTTTATTTGGCTCTTAGTGTATACCGATTTTGCGCCCAAGTTACAGACTGTGCGCCATAGTCGGCAGTCGTCGATAGGATGTCTGTCGATCTAGCCATGCTGTAATCTATGTTCTCGTACCGTTAAAAGTTAGTTTATAATCAAGCACTTGCCCGCGAAAGGCAAAGGTCCCGAGTTCGAGTCTCGGTCCGGCACACGGTGTTAATCCGCCAGGAAGTTTCATATCAGCGCACACTCCGCTGCAGAGAGAAAATCTCAATCTGGAAGCTTATAATCAGTGTGAACAATTTCACTTATAAGATATTTCTTAAATGAACGCACCATAATGGCATCCCATCTAAAAATTATTTGCACAAAAATAAACATAGGCAGTAGTATTTATTACACTTTATGAACCAGACGGCGCTGCTATGGCTCTGTGAGGGGACATAAAACTACGAGAGCATCTCCACATAGCAGGTAGTAAGAATTCCTACGCGGCGGCTCGCTACGTTATTTCAAGGACGGATTGTCTGGTGGGAAACTGTGGCTAATTATACTGTAAGTCACTTACACCACCATCTACGAACACACAGGCTAGACAGAGACATTTCTGGGGGTTTAGCACGACTGTAGTGTTCTTGCGAGAGGTAATAAATTTTTTCCTTTTTTTCTATCTTAAGATGAACTGAATAAATTTATTTTATGTCTGAGAAACTTGGTTGGCATTAATAATTCCTGATTTAATTCTTCACTTCTCTGTTGTTAATGTACAAACCGATTAGTGAAATCCATTTTTTGCTTTGCAGCTCAATTCTGTACCACAGTGTTTGCACTGGCTTGGTTGTCTAAATGATCTACCACCATTTTCTTCCGTTTATTCTTCTCTCTAAAGTCTAAACAGTAGTTTCAAGTCATCTATAATGGCTTTTTATGAGTCATATTTTATTATTTTCTTTCCGTCTGTTCTTCATTGCTAAATAATTCTTAATATTTTTATCGTAGTTATAGCTAGTCAGGTTCCTATTTCCTTTCTGAATACATACCGACAATCCTCTACATGTTCGATCCTGGTGGTGGAACAAATTGTGATCACCAATGTTTGACTGGGAAGGGGAGGAAAAATAATGTGGCGAAGCGCCTGAACGTTGGAGTGTTTACGCCACGGTTTTGATCTAAAACTCACTTTAGGGTGCAGATGTCTGAGCGACCAAGTCATTGATAATGTCTTTTTACCGTCATATATTATGAGCAGTTCTCTGAGACACTGTCGATGTGGGCAACGCATAAATTAATTCCTTGGCTCGAATCGTATTTTTCAGAGAGGTTGCTCATGCTCTGTAGCTGTACAGCCGACATATTTATAAATGAAAAACACGATATTGTGTATGTTCTATAGGATTCTGCACAACATATACAATAGAAGAAGCGACGGAAAAATCAGTCAACCTATATATTTAATACATAATTCATGGTTACACCCTTTTAATAGTCAGGCAAGTTAGTGAAATGTATATAAATAAGTGTCCGCTGCTCGTGGTCTCGCGGTAGCGTTCTCGCTTCCCGACACGGAGTCCTGGGTTCGATTACAGGCGGGGTCGGGGATTTTCACCTACACGAGATGACTGAGTGTTGTTGTGTCGTCTTCATCATCATCATTCACCCCCCTTACGGTCGGAGGAAGGCAACGGCAAACCACCTCCATTAGGACCTTGCCTAGTACGTCGGTGCGGTTCTTCCGCATCGTTCCCCTACGCACTGTGAAGAAGCATCGGACTTCATTTCCATACAAATGAGTAAAATTGGCTTGATAAATTCTGTGGGATTAATGAGGCTGACGAAACCAGGTAGTTTAAATCGAATGAATGTTTATTAAATAGTGTACACACATATACCCGGCAAGTAACACAAATCGAAAGATGGTATCTTGATGCAACGGAAAAATATGTGTGAAATGCCACACCGTGCACGAAAAATGTAAAAAAAGTTGCTGTCTACCACTCTTGCTTGAAATCTAAAAGAATCTAATACTACATGAATGTAAGTTTTATATGAATTCCTTAAGTCGTGTTTTCTCAAATATTGCATTTTTGAGTTGTGTCACTGTTCTTATCGGGGTGCGATATATGACTAGTATCCTCAATGAGCTGAAAATTCGAAATGAAAAAAAAAAAACAATAAATAATGCTTCTAGGCGAGCAGAGCATCGAATACAGAGACACTTGCAAACAAAGTTCATTTAACTGCAATCAAAATCAAACATTCAAAGTCTGGGAGTTCAGTTTCCCACAATCAATCGTGATATAAACTGAAGATCACTACTCTCAATAACCACTATAAAAACGGTAAATGTGTCCATCACACGTGGCTATTAATTCCAGTAAATAATTACAGTTCGCAGCTGCCTCAAATCCCATAAACAAAAGTTGAGTTCTTATAGTTACAAAATTTAGTCACTCAAAACATAGTCAACTAATCTAACTGCAGTGGAAAGTTGAAATGAAAATTAATCCAAGCCCTAAGAAAATATAGAGTTTATATCTCGCATTACTATTTGTCCCCATACCCACTCCACGAAATCACGTTCACAAACACCAACTAAATATCAATAACATCTTCAAAAGGGAACAAAACAAAGATTACCTGCAAAGGTTACCGTCAAAAGACTGTGCACACCTACCGTTTACTTTTATAAATACTCTCTATTACATCACAAATTATGAACCCAAGTTAGATAAATAATGTGGTTAAAGTTCATTGTACATAAGCTGCAAAGCATCCTCCACAAGCTGCATTCCGTGCTGCTGACAATATCATACACTAAAGAATGATTTTGTGATGTAACTGTCTAACTTCTTGGACACTTCACTTCTTCGCCACTTTGACGACATTAGAGACAGTTGAGCTATGTTGTGAAATGGTTTAATAATTCCCATTCTCCCTTTTATAAATTACTGTTGTGCACCCTTCGATCAGTCACGACGACATTGTGTTCTAGAGTATCTTTCTCGGTTTAGGTAATCAGTACCAATTTGTTCTCAAGCCACTAACAACAATAAATAGTAAAAGTTGATTGTCAACGTCTTCTTACCCGGTTTTGGTTTAGGCGTCTCTGCCTGTTCAAGTTTCACGTAGATTATAGGTGATCTCTCCGTCTCTTTTTAGGACACCCAACGTTCCTTTCTCCTTGAGGTGTATATTTGTTTATTGTTTCTTCTAACATCCTTTGAATGTCCTCAAGCCGTTACTTTCTCCACTCCTCTATTTGATGAAGTATGCCTTTGACACCCACCTAATTTCTAATTTCAACATTTTTTTATCCACTGTATGAGTTTGTAACCAGCTATGTCTCTGCTGCCTCAGTCCTCATAGTTTAACAGGCGCTTACAATCTAAGCTCTCACCCACATATTATAAATGGTGCTGCTATCACATTATAAAATTCTAGTGCCGTCTGCTTTCTAACTTTTTTAAGGAGAATGTAATTTATAGTATCCAACAACCGCTGGAATTTTGGCGGTTTGTATTCTTGATCATTGTGTGTTATGAGATTTCACATCCCAGGCATTTAAAAGCTATATTTGTTCCAATGGCTTATCATGAATTATCAGTTTTCCTCTCAAATTCTCCTTCCCATGGAAGAACTTGTGCAAGAACTAAATTGCTCTCTGTAATTTATCTTCTGAATACGCCAAGTTTATTCAATCATTTGCAAGTAGGAGTGTCATTATAACTTTATTATTAAGCTTACATTGTTGCACTACTTTATGCTGCCATGTCTTTATGATCTAGTCTATGTAAATATTAAATGATGTGCGCCGTGGAGGACATGTCTTCTTATTCCTTGACAAATGGTTATTACAGACCAACTTTCTTTCTGTACTTTGATTTTGTTGTGTATATAGCTACTTTGAATTACAATTATTACATGCTGGGGTTTAGTATTCTTTTCCAAAAATTTCCATAATTTAAGTCTCTTAACTTCGTCAAAAAATTTCTCATAGCCAATAAAGGCTACATACGTGGGATGATTCTATTATCTATGTTTTGCAATAATTTAGCCGGCTGGAAAAACACTCTCTAAGCAATATCTTCCCATCCGAAACTTCTGTTCGTCAGTAAGAAACGTTTCCGAAAGTACTACAGTCTATTTGTAATTAGTTTTGCATATATTTCGTATCCAGAGTTCAAAAGACTAATACCTCGATAATTGTCAATTTCTGTGATCCCTTTTTTTTTCAAAAATAAGGGGAATTAACCTCTGTTTCCCATTCCTCTGGTAGGTTGCTGTGTTTCCAACAAGTATTTACAAAATTTAGTAGTTTTGTGGGTATTTAATCCGAAACATATTTAGATAGTTGCACATAGAGATTTTCATCCCCTGGAGATTTGCTGTTTTTATATGATTCTAACACAACCTTTAGTTCTTCCATCGATATAAGATCAAATAGCTCATCGGTAACTGCAGTTGTCAGTTTTCCTCATCATCTGTCGATAGATTTTGGAAATAAGCCAATCACTTATTTCCTAAAATGGGGTTAATTTTAACCGTATCTCTATTATCTTTATTAAAATGTTTCAGCATCCTATAGGCTTTAGTTAGTTCCCCATGTACATCATGATCCAGCTCATTAAGGAAATGTTCCCAGCATTGTTGTTTTATATTTCTCGTCTCTCTTTTGACCATTTCTGTGTGTCGCTTATACTCGATATAGTTTTTCTTATCTCTTTGATTTTAGACGATTCATATAGAACTCTTTCTTACATTTTAAATGTCTGCTGGTTCATGGTTCCAGACTGGGAGTCCCCTTTTGTTTTTTACTTCATTCTTCTTCCTAAAGCTTCACCAGCCACTGTGTGAATTATTCTTACTATTTATTTCCACTCATCATGAATGTTCTGTTGTTCTTACACACATCTTAGTACTTCAGCTAAAAGTTTCTGGTATAACCACCTAATGCTTGTATCAGGTAGCAAATGTATTGTATAGACTTCTTCTCGTGTTTGCTTTTCGATTATGCTTTTATTGTCATACAGTGTGGTTCTTATTTTTGATATTACTAGAAAATGGTCAGTACTAACACTATATCCTCTGCAGACTCTGATGTCTTCTATTAACGGGAAGGCTTTCCCAATGGCAGTAACATTATTATAGATCTAGTACCTCTAGCACTCCGTGTAAATTTATGAACTTCTTTATAGGGTAAAAACTATTTGTTATCGTTAAGTGGCTGAAGGCACAAAAATCTCTTAACTGATCTCCATTGTAGTTTTTAGTATGTTCTCAATGTGACCCGATTATTCCTTTAATGGTAGATTTACTGTGGTGTCACCGCCAGACACCACACTTGCTAGGTGGTAGCCATTAAATCGGCCGCTGTCCGTTAGTATACGTCGGACCCGCGTGTCGCCACATCAGTGATTGCAGACCGAGCGCCGCCACACGACAGGTCTAGTCTAGAGACTCCCTAGCACTCGCCCAGTTGTACAGCCGACTTTGCTAGCGATGGTTCACTGACTACAGACGCTCTCATTTGCAGAGTCGACAGTTTAGCATAGCCTTCAGCTACGTCATTTGCTACGACCTAGCAAGGCGCCATATTCAGTTACTATGTCTTCTGAACAGATAATATTGTAAATCATGTACCGTCAAGAGCGACGTTCATCATTAATGGATTAAAGTTAAGTATCAAAGTAATTACGTCCGCTTTCTGAATTCTAACTCCTTGTCATGTTCCAGGTCTCACGTCAGTATAGTCCTTCCCTCCTCACGCCAGCCTGCGTGAGCTAAACGCGTGCATTTTGGCCTCCTCTAGTAACACGGTGTAAGCTCTTCTGCCAACATTACATTTACCTATAGTCGCATTGAAATTTCTAGCAAGTATTAAATATTGCGCTTCATGTATTCGTATAATTGTTGTAAAATTTGTTTATTACAAGGACTTTTGTGGCTTTATTTTAGATTCTATCAGCTGCTTACGGGTATGCTTTACCGAAATATTAAACGGGAACTACTTATTTCAAATCTTTAATAGTGTTGAAGAAATTAGACGGAATTTTATATTAATTTAAAATCTTATGAAAATCACCATGTTCCCTTACCTTTATGAGCTACGTTATCCGTGGACATCCCATCCAGTAAACTACTGTTGAAATATTTTGCGTTAAATGAAATAAACAACTCGGCTGAACGCTGTAATGCACACTATGAATTAGTCGTGCCGAGGGAACTTGAAAGGTCAGATTCTATATCTGCAGGCGAGTACTGAAAATTAGTCTCCAGCAAACGTATGACACTCTGGCTTGAATAATGTTGTGGCTTAAATTGTTCAAGTCCCATTACAGAAATCTGTGCGCGTAGAAGATCATAGCAGAATTGTTAGTCCACAAGACTTCTACTGTCGGGTTTTCGAGTTCAACAAACGGTCTACCAGGAATTTTGAAGAGAGCGAGCATGTGCTTTTGTGGGGTTATGTTACCGTGGTCTAGAGATCTGGCATGATAGATGTGTATCTACTTCGCGTATTCGTCGTGGGGGAGGTAGTGGGCAATTCAAAGTTAATATAGTGACTAAAAACGGCTTTAACTATTTAACGAACAGTGACACATCGATAATCATTTCAAAGAATTTAAAATGACGTTCCAAATTTCGATCTTTCTGTGACTAATTGGCAGTTCACTTGCTCTGAGCGATTTCAGCACAAAAACTGCATGGTCTAATTTTCTTCATTTCACTGAGTATTTTAATAGTTACCTGGACATGCTTGAATAAAGGCTCATGTCACACCTGATATGGATTTCACTGATTACGCTATTCAGCAAGACAGAGCACCATCACATTGGCGTACGGAGATACGTAAATTCTTAATTCATTAGCTTCCAAATCGATGACGAGACCGAGCGAGGTAGTGCAGTGGTTAGCACACTGGACTTGCATTTGGGAGGACGACGGTTCAAACCCACGTCCGCTTATCCCGATTTAGGTTTCCCGTGATTTCCCTAAATCACTTCAGGCAAATGCAGGGATGGTTCCTTTGAAGGGGCAAGGCCGAATTCCTTCTCCAATCTTCCCTAATCCGAGCTTGTGCACCGACTCTAATGATCTCGTTGTCTACAGGACGTTAAACACTAATCTCCTCCTCCTCTTCGATGGTGCGGTCGCACTGAACCTGAAGACGCTGTGCCCTTTTTTTTTCTTGTCTGAGATCTTCAGATCTGACCCCCATGGATTTACTTCTATCAGTTTATGTCAAAAACTTGTCTTCTTTGTCTAAAGCAATTCCAGATCACATAATACATATTTACAATGCGTTTGCGTCGGTGTCTCCACGAACGCTTCCAGTGGATGGTGTGAAATGGACTAGCGCATATGTGTTGTCCATGTGTCGTCGGGGTCACATGGAACATCGATAACGCAGGTAAAATATGTGGCTTTCCTTTTACATTATCTTCAATGTTTTGACATAAACAATACGACAGCCGACTTCAAACACTTCATTTTGAGTTTCGCGGCATTTTATTCTATGGAGGGTGTGTGCTACGTGTAGGTCGCAAGGGTGAAACTACTTTGGACCTGAATTTCAGCCTAGACACCTGACTTTGACGGACAATGACCACAGCAACCAGCTTGACACTGACTTACTGCGGAACTCTACGCTTAAATTCTGAGCGGAATAGGAGTAAGCTGCAGGGAAAGGCGGCTGGTATAAACACGTAAACGAGCCCAGAGGGAGCCATAAGAAAAAAGACCAAGAAAAAAATAGCTCGGTTGACAGAGGGTGGAAGACAGAAGTAGTCTTTCACCCTTACTGTTCAGACTATGCATCGAAGAAGCAATAGCGGAAATAAAGTAAAAGTTCAGGAGTGTGATTAAAATTCAGGACGAAACGATATCAGTGATACGTATCGAACTATTTTACTTACTCGAATGCTTTTCGTAGGTCGACGAGAAGATCGCCTACTGTGGCATTACTTTCATTAACATGTAATTTCAGTGCTTCAGTAACCTCTTTGACCAATATTACGTCTCATACGGAATTCGCACAGAAAGTGACAAAACATCTTAAAATCGGTATGCTGCAGAAGCACGGGGAATGAATCGAGTAATCTGTGGCAAGAAAGTAAATTTTGTCTCCTGTTACATTATGTATAGTACTACGAAGGTGACTGACAACCGTCGTTAGAGTGCGTAATAACCAAATTTAATTTTATGGAACAGCCCTTGCCTGTGTTGTGGTAAACAGGGAAACAAAGGAAACTAAGAGTCTAAGAAACGTTAAACCTGTTAAATAAAGGTGGACTTCAATTTTTCTTCATCTGTTGAGTATGTGTAGACTTTTTCTCAGGTATAATCGTGAAATAAGTAGTATCCTTCCCGTACACTTCTCAAAATTAATTGGAAAACATGTAATTATTACTTCGCGGGAACACGGAAATACTAACGATAGATTACCTTGGCACGTGCTGAAAGTGGAGTCGTGTACACCATCCGTCTGCGACTCGGCTAATTGGAGTGCTGTGTAGTTGTCATCCCGCCCACTTTGGGAGACAAAATGTGGTCAGTCCACCGCACGGATGTACTGTTAGTTTCGTCAGTCCCTCTGGATCATACCTCATTGATTATATTACTAACTTTTCTGGGAAAGTTATTGAACGCTATTGTAGTTAAGAATGTCACTGAAAAACCCATAAAGATGACGTATTCGTAAAATTTATAAGATGGGGGATAGGAGAACGTATCGGCGGGAGGCTAAGGAAAAAAAAAGCTAGAATAACGAATAATGATAGAACCGTGAGTATCAGCCAAGCAACGATCAGAATTTTGAAAGATGCTTCGAAAGAAGGAACAGAGTTACTGTAGATTGTACTAAAGTTATATATCAAAATTTTCCCTTGTAACGGAGCATGATTGCTTTGAAGCACACAACGGGTACTATTAAATCATTCCTTTTCATTTCCTTTGTTTCCTCGTTTAGGATAAGTCTGTTGCTCTACAGTTAATCTTAATTTGTTAGTTCCATACTCAGTGTTATCATGAAATACGTGAATGACGAGGGGGGACTGATGACCTTCGCTGTTTAGTCCCCCTTAAACATCCCAACAACCACCACCACGTGAATGACGGAGCTCCATATGTCATTCCACTGGAATATTTTGTGTTTACGATGACGTGCTAATTGTAGAAAATAAACAAGGAATGTAAGAAAGTATATATCAGAGAAGTACTAGAAAGTGCTTATTTTTTAATAGAATCTGGACGAAATTGATGCTCTATTACTTAAATTCTTGTAGATGTTGGTAACACGATGAAAATGCCTGGACGAGGTAAAATCCATATACTCAGCAACAGTAGATGATGGAACCGTGGACACAGGCTGCCACAGTTGAATAACGATCCCATGCAATAAGTTACGTGTCCTTGCTGGAGTTTTGTGTTGCAAAATTGTGTCAAATACAAAATACCAAAGGCAATACACGAGAAACGCCAATGAAGTGACAATGGAAGTGTGAGCAGTGAAGATTAACTTTGTACTGAGGAGATAAAAATTACAATTAATAAAATATTCCAGGTTATTATGCCATGGTGTAAGTGATATCACTTCAAAACCCAACGTTTCGTCCTCATCTGTGGAGGAAATTTTCGAAGGGGAGAGTAGCTTCGTTGAACGTCCGATTCACACCCTGGATCACTACTGCTACAGCAAAATTCCGCTTCCACTAGCTTCCGCGCAGTGGCGTAACGTCACCTGTTTTGAATACGCGAGCGCAACTGCCCGTTGTCGACTGTTGCCGTCCGCTGTTACTATCAACCCATGGCTGAAGTCTGGTAAAAATCCTCATCAGCACCTGAATCTACATTTCATTCAATTTCACGCCCTCCTACTTTCAATTAAAATTCATGGGGTGTTTCACAATCTATATGGCCTCTCTGTATAGCCTTTCGTAGTACCCGTTTGTAACTGCTAGTACTTGAATCCGGTCTAAATGAATGTGGTGGTCTCCGTCTTCTGCAATTACTCCTGTGCTCTTCGAGTCGTTTTTTGACAGTTCCTTTTGTGGTACTATCGTACACCTCCCCGCAGCTACACGGAATCCTATAAATTGCAGCTTTTTGCAGCGGTTTTCGAGCGTCCTTGGGCAATTTTAGGTGATGTACACTACTGGCCATTAAAATTGCTACACCACGAAGATGACCTGCTACAGACGCGAAATTTAACCGACAGGAAGACCATGCTATGATATGCAAAAGATTAGCTTTCCAGAGCATTCACACAAGCTTGGCGCCGGTGGCGACACCTACAACGTGCTGACATGAGGAAAGTTTCCAACCGATATCTCATACACAAACAGCAGTTGACCGGCGTTGCCTGGTGAAACGTTTTTGTAATGCCTCGTGTAAGGAGGAGAAATGCGTACCATCACGTTTCTGACTTTGATAATGGTTGGATTGTAGCCTATCGCGATTGCAGTTTATCGTATCGCGACATTGCTGCTCGCGTTGGTCGAGATCCACTGTTGGCAGAATATGGAATCGGTGGGTTCAGGAGGGTAATACGGAACGCCGTGCTGGATCCCAACGGCCTCGTATCCCTAGCAGTCGAGATGACAGGCATCCTATCCGCATGGCTGTAACGGATCGTGCAGCCACGTCTCGATCCCTGAGTCAACAAATAGGGACGTTTGCAAGACAACAACAATCTGCACAAACAGATCGACGACGTTTGCAGCAGCATGGACTATCAGCTCGGAGACCATGGCTGCGGTTACCCTTGACGCTGCATCACAGACAGGAGCACCTGCGATGGTGTACTCAACTACGAACCTAGGTGCACGAATGGCAAAACGTCATTTCTTCGTATGAATCCAGGTTCTGTTTACAACATCATAATGGTCGCATCCGTGTTTGGTGACATCGTGGCGAACGCACATTGGAAGCGTGTGTTCGTCATCGCCATACTGGCGTATCACCCGGCGTGATGGTATGGAGTTCCATTGGTTACACGTCTCGGTCACCTCTTGTTCGCAATGACGGCACTTTCAACAGTGGATGTTACATTTCAGATGTGTTACGACCCGTGGCTCTACCCATTATTCGATATCTGCGAAACCCTACATTTCAGCAGGATAATGCACGAACGAATGTTGCGGGTCTTTTACGGGCCTTTCAGGATAGAGAAAATGTTCGACTGCTGCTCTGGCCAGCACATTCTCCAGGTCTCCCACCAATTTAAAACGTCTGGTCAATGGTGGCCGAGCACCTGGCTCGTCGCCGGCCGAAGTGGCCGTGCGGTTAAAGGCGCTGCAGTCTGGAACCGCAAGACCGCTACGGTCGCGGATTCGAATCCTGCCTCGGGCATGGATGTTTGTGGTGTCCTTAGGTTGGTTGGGTTTGACTAGTTCTAAGTTCTAGGGGACTAATGACCTCAGCAGTTGAGTCCCATAGTGCTCAGAGCCATTTGAACCTGGCTCGTCACAATATGCCAGTCACTACTCTTGATGAACTGTCGTATCGTGTTGAAGCTGCATGGGCAGCTGTACCGGTACACGCCATCCAAGCTCTGTTTGACTCAATTCCCAGGCGTATCAAGGCCGTTATTACGGCCCGAGGCGGTTGTTATGGATACTGATTTCTCAGGATCTATACACCCAAATTGCGTGAAAATGTAATCACATGTCAGTTGTAGTATAATATATTTGTCCAATGAATACCCGGTTATCATCTGCGTTTCTTCTTGCTGTAGCAATTTTAATGGCCAGTAGTGTAAATTAACGTGATGTTCCGCTTTTTCAAGGTCTTTTCTTTGTGGTCAGTCACGACCTTAGGGAATGGCAGGAAAACTTTTAATTTCAAAAAAAATGGTTCAAATGGTTCTGAGCACTATGGGACTTAACATCTGTGGTCATCAGTCCCCTAGAACTTAGAACTACTTAAACCTAACCAACATAAGGACATCACACACATCCATGCCCGAGGCAGGATTCGAACCTGCGACCGTAGCAGTCGCGCGGTTCCGGACTGCGCGCCTAGAACCGCTAGACCACCGCGGCCGGCTTTTAATTTCATCGGCGGTTGAGTATCACTATGAGTTCTACGCGGTGGTCTTAACGCCCTTTTCCCTTCAACGAACGAATAATCATTCTTGAGCAATGCAGTGGTGAGATATTTTAATTCTGCGTCAAGCACCTCTGTACGTCAACGTTTCAAAACGTATGACGCCACGCCACTGCGCGGAAGCTCACTTAAGTGGAATTTTGCTGTGGTCAGTAGCGAACCAGACTGGGAATTGGACGTTCAACAAAGCTAAGATCCGCCTTGAAAATGTCCTCCGCAGATGGTGACGAAACGTCGGGTTTTGAAGTGAAAGCCTTTAGACCACGGCATAATAGCTCGGAATATTTTATTAATTGTGCCAATACCGGTCATGAAAGTTTAATTTTTACAAGGAGATAAGTATTACACTTGTCTCTGCTTTCTCAGAAAAAATCTATTTACACACTTCTAAATTATTTACATCTGCCACAACAATTACTGTTTTTATTATTATCATCATCCATATTAGTGCCAGCAGCTGCTTTAGCGCAGTAAGTATTCATTATTTCATCGTCAGTAATATTTGCTCATCTGTCAGTTTAGACTCTCAGATCTTTTTAATACTATCAGACATATTAAAATTGTTATTTCTCGCGTAACTATGATGTAAAAATGTACTCCATGTGTGAAAGGATGATGGCCCTAATTATATCGGGTTGGTTTAATAAATAAAAATTACACATTTTATAAAGTAAGTAGTCACAAAATCATAAGAAATATTTCTGAAAGGGGAACTAAAACTGGTTTTTATCACTTATCTGTCATAAGAATGAGAAATCCCGCCCTATGCAAATTGAATTCAGTTCACATGAATGAAGCGTATGTTCACTTTAAGTACATTCCAGCTATCGAATCTTAACTGTTGGGATTTCGTACTGCGAGGCAGACACGGTCACTACAGTCCGAAAGTTAAGCATCGTCATAAAAAGACAGCATATTTTTATAGCTGTAAGTCAATAGCGAGAGCATCTTTCAACTACTCTGTTGGGTAAAAAAACTGCAGCTTAACTTTGGTTTATATTACGGAATGTTGTCTGTCTACCGCTTCACTAGGTCTGTTACAATGAACATCATTCTGCGTTTACTCATTACTTTCGATGTAATGAAGTGACGATGGGATGGCGTCATGGAGGTATATTGCCATCGGAAACAAAGTTCTTCGCTCTTGCTCCAAGTAAAGCTGCTGCAGCGGCAGTGAGCAAACGAAAAGCAAACGCAGCTGTGCCGTGTTCAGCTGTATCGTGGCAAGACAGCTGGAAAGGAAGCGTAGATTAAATCCCCCTTCCATTTCCCGCCGCAAGCTCGCAAAGCAACCCTTCTGCGTTCCATCCGCGGTGAAGTTGCCCACGTACTCTAGTCGTCGCACTTCCTTTGTAAATTAAATTGATCTCCATGCCCACAGCAGAAACAACTCGTAATATTTGCAACTGCGGAAAGGTCAAGGAATACTTGCAAAACACTAACCATTTGCTCTGAGAACTGTGGTCCTGGTAGAAACTTGTACTGCATGCTTGCATCTGCTTCACAAAAGCTTCTGTGTATTTTCCTACGAGACAGTGTGCCAAAAACTTGGATGGCAGAGAACACTTATTACTACTCCACCTGCAGGTTCATATTACTCATAGTGCATAGTCCAGAAGTTCATTAGGTATGGCATACCAACATAAAATGATTGGGTTTACTCCTCCATCCGGGTAGTGAGGGCGGGGATGGATGGTAGGGGAGAGGATGGGAGTTTTCTAATTTAACTGATCAATCTACAGCACCACATCTCCACAGCTATGGTTCCCTTCTTTTACGGTTTTCCCACAGTCAATGTTTCATTTCCATACAATGCTGTACTTCAAACGTACTTCCTTAGAGAGTTCTTCTACAGATTAAGGGTTGTGTTTGATGCCAGTAGATTTCTTTTGGCCAGGAGTGCCCTCTTCGCCTGCGCCAGCCTGCTTTTTGTATCCTCTTGCTACGTCCATCATGAGTTATTTTGCTTCGAAGTTAAAGTAATTCCTTCAACTCATCTACTTCACGGTCACCAGTTTTGATGTCAGTTTATCACTAAATTTGTTTGGTCTGCTCCTAATAACTTTGTCCTTCGTGTAAGTAATATAATGTGCTCATTAGACGTTATGTTACGTTCAGTAAGTCCTCACTGTAACTGAGTGTGGCAATGCCCTGCGCGAATCTTATCATTAAGATATATTCGCCTCTAATTGTAATCCCATTCTGAACTTTCCTATTATTTCCGGTGATCAACTGTGCACCGAGACTTTTGAAGCTGTGCTGTTACCGTGATGCTATTGTATCAAGTGGCGAGCAACAACACGATTGCCGAATTTAGCATCAGTATGGGATATGTAAGCTGGGCTTTCATAAGCTGGGACTTATTCGTGGGTTGGAACCCTACAGTTCTGCAGCTTTTGAACTAGACTGACCAGGGCAACTCCCTAGTGCTAGAACAGTGGTTGTCACCTTGTTGTGCACCTTATAACTTAGACCGGCTGTCACGTCTCCGCCAGTGCGTCAGACGTCTAGCCGTTTCATCCACAATCCTCCCGTTGCCTCAGCCGCAGATATCTAGCCATCACCACTGAAGGCCTCTCACCACCTCCTTTCCAGACAACTAACAGCATCCACTAAAATCATCTCACCGGCTCCCCCACAGACATCGGCGGCTATCCGTCGCTAGTAATAAGCGTCTAACGACTGTGCTCTCTCTCCTAATACCACCATTGGCATTCCTACCACCTCTGCTAAACATATGACCCCACCCCACGCTCGCACGGTTACAACATGGACCACTTCATCCAGTCTGCAACCCTATGTCCACCCTCCATTTTGCATTGACTAGTAGTAATCAGCCATCACTTCCTTAGCTTGCCCTATTCTTCCTGCAACCCTGACTCCAGCTTCTGCTACTTCCTTTGCCCTTTTCAACATTCCCATGCCCTACCTCCAGCAGGCAAGGATAAGATGGACTAACATTCAACAGGACAACGGTTCCAGTCGCCAGCTGGCAAACAACATTTAGGTCCTTCGTGATTTTCCGCAATCGTTTAACGGGAATTCCCTGCTGGATCCCTTGAAAAGCCGCAGCCTGTGCTTAATCTCTGATGACCTAATTATCGATTGGGTGCTAAACATTAATCTTTTTTCCATCCCCCAACAAGCCATGCCACAGATTTCACCCAACTCGACGGACCTATGACCTGCACCACGACGTATTTCACCATCTCCCATGACAGAACAGTTAAAAAACAATTCCGCTGTCTCTGCCCTTTCATCCCGAACCGTTGACACTTTCCTTCTATCCTGCATTGATCCCAAAATCCCTCACATGAAATAGAGAAGTGCATTGCACATCTTTCTGTTGCCCAAAGCATACCCTACAGAGACTTTGTCCGTATTATTAAATCCACGAACACCAACTGCGTCATACCTCCTTCCCAAATCTTTCGCAACACCTTTGCCCCTTATGACTCTCTGACTCCCCTCAACACCACCACCTGAGCAAACACCCATAGCCTACTCGCCACAATTTTCCTGACTGTGAGGACTGACCCTGAGATCACGGCAGAAGAGATCGTATCTCATCTAAATTCCATTCCTACCACGGAAATTAGCACAGCCCTCAGCATCTACAATGACTTAGGCCCCAACTCATGGTTCACCTTCCTTGTACACGTTCCCACTGCCTGTTCCCACCAATGATCACCTCTTCACTGCAGAAGCCCTGTCTTACAACTACTGTCACAAAGTCTAATCTTCAAAACTCCTCCACTAGCCCCAAAGTCTAATCTTCAAAACTCCTCCACTAGCCCTTTATAATGACCACCTCACTACTGACTACGGAACCAATCATTTATAATGACCACCTCGCTGCTGGCTACAGAACCTGTCCAAACTGTATGGCCTCACATTGTCTCTGCCTATCGAACCAAACCATCTGCCAATCCTTACCATACCACTAAATCCCTCCACCGACCTTTCACTGCTGAAGATATTATCATATTCGTAACCACAGTTCTCCGAAATATTCATCTCTCCCATCGACTTCACGCACTCGAGCTGACTGACCTTCCACCTTATCTTCATAATAATCAGTCTCGACACCCACACAACCCACTTCCTAGCCTCTCATCATTGCACGACACGATACAGGACAACGTCCATAATCTTCAGACAAATAAGACCCAATTAACGGATATACAGTCCCAACACTATGTCAATACCTTCCTCCAACCGTCTCACAGCATCAAAACCACTCCGTAATCCTCAATTGTTTTGAATGATTGTAAACTAAAAGATAAAGCCCAACTTGATACTCATGCCGGCCGCGGTGGTCTCGCGGTTCTAGGCGCTCAGTCCGGAGCCGCGCGACCGCTACGGTCGCAGGTTCGAATCCTGCCTCGGGCATGGATGTGTGTGGTGTCCTTAGGTTAGTTAGGTTTAAGTAGTTCTAAGTTCTAGGGGACTGATGACCAAAGATGTTAAGTCCCATAGTGCTCAGAGCCATTTGAACCATTTGATACTCATGAGAAAGGCACGCATCGGAAACTTATTCCGTTTGTAACATTCCCTGGCAAACTCACACTATTAATAAACTAAAATTTAATTGTACCACATACGCCGCTATGAAGCAATTTGTATATACTGTAATTATTTAACAAAAAATATTATTTAATTTTGTGTAAAGGACATTCGTTATTATTGTAATATTTTCTGTAGTAATATTCTCGATGTATTTAGGATGGTAATATTTCTATACTCATAATGCAATTGCGAAATTGGTCAATATCTGCGATAACAAAAATGTAAAATTCAGCCACAGAGGAAAATAATGTTGTAAGATTACAAAGAGATGTTAATGGTCAGCAGTAGTATGAAAACCACCACGTAGTGTGTATTCTTTGTCGTCTCCCTGTAGAGCTGAAAGTGAGAGCAAGCTGTGACGTTGCATTTTATGAACGGGTAGACTTCTTTTGTCTGTATCTAGATTTAGCCACCATTAGAGGAGAAATTACAAACTAATGTAAGTTGAATTATTTTTGTGGTCTAAATACATTATAATTTATCAAAAGTGTGTATTATTAATGTAAATTAGCTTGCCCATGTCATCTATAGTATTTCTTTAAAGAATTTTCAGCATTTTTAGCGGTGTTGCTGGGCTGTGCCACGACCTAACGATTTGCAGCGGCGGCACATTTAAAAAATTGTCCCGCTAGGAAAAATTAACCAAACCCGTAAATCGGGAGCAGATAAAAATTAGCACTGCATTTTAGAAAATGTTTTTCTTTTACAGCGATCCTGAGACTGACGGAATTTATTACTAGTTTCACGTTTGTGCATTCATAGGCGGATAGTTAACGTTGAAATTTAACAATTTTGGTTCTTTCATATAACTTAAATGTATAGTGAAGTGTGTTTTATCAATGATAATTAAACGTCGGCTTGGCAATATTTAACCATTTTCTGCTAATAGAGACAGTCTTGTGTTCCATAGCTAACGCCGGGAAAGAATTCAGTAAATATTTAAAAAAAACCACTGCATTTAGAAAATGTGTGCCAAGGCCGAATTATGTAAAGGATTTAATTCTCAACTAAATATTCTTAATCAGTTAATATGAATTCACGTAATTTTAAATGTACTTAATTCTGTCTAGATGAATTTTTATTACCACACGTAAATAAGAGGTGCTACAACAAAGTTCGTACGTACAGAAGGAAAGAAAGGCAAATTAACTAAAAACAAATTTAAAAAAAGGTAACTGATTATTCTTTAATGTAATTTCATTAAATTGGCGCCCAACGTGGGGCTCGAATATGCAGTGGCCACAAAATACCCATGAGATAACTAAGGAATTATTGTAGTCTAACTTTGTTGGAGAACAACTAATATTTTTTTATGTATTGTATGTATTGCCTAACCAATATTGTGTGGTAACACCTGTATATGATTTTTTGCATGAGAACACTATATACCCAGAGGCAAGCTGAAGAAGAGAGCTCATTATATCGAAAAATTTATTACCTACCACAATACCAGGGGGCAGCTGCACCCAAGATAGATCACCATAAGGTAAAGCTACACTGTAGTTGTCCTGTGGGTAGTAAAGTAGCCTCAGCGCAGTGTTCTCGGATCATTAGTGGTGTGCTTGTTGTTAGTGTTCTTTTTTAAAAATAACAGGACATTTGAGTAGTTAGTCATTGTAGTATATAATAAGTATGTTTCAACAAATGACCATTTCTTGTGTGATTATGTCAGTGAAACCTAAGTGTTAGGATATTTAGTTCAGATTTTGTTTCTTTTGTTGACTATGGTTAGATTGCGTAGTTAGAAAGATATAAACATGGATAATGAACAACAGTTAGCAAGCAGTGATACCGAGTTAGAAAGTGGGGCACAAAGTAATGTTAGTGGCGTAGTTCAGGAAGTATAGTGTGAGAATCTGGGGGCAGAAGGGCAAGAAATGTTGCCACTGCCAGCCAGTGATTCAGTTGATAGTAGAAATACTGAGCCACCCACAAGCACTAGACACGGACCAGAGAGTGGTGAGGTGTCGGAAGTGCAATCATTAAGAGTTATGTTCGAGCGCATGCTCAATTTCCAAGCTGAATTTGCACGTATGTAAGCAGAACGCGATAGAGAACGTGATGCTAAACAAGCAGAGCGTGATCGACGCCTGCATGAGAGAGACTTGCAGTTAATGCAATCTTTGGAAGCTATGCAAAGTGAGATTGTTAGTTTGAGACAAAACTATGAAACCATACCCAAAGCGGTGCAAGAACTGAGCGAAAGAGTAGATAGTATCCAAGTGGCTAACGCCAGTATCGAAGATGAAATTAGTGTACTGGCTAACAGGATAGAACAATTATAAATTGACACAAGTCAAGTAATTGATCAGAAAATGTCCGAACAAGTGCACAAAATTGAAAACGAGTTTATAAAAAAAATAGACGAGATGGTGCACGCCGCGATTGAGGTCAAAGACGTAGGTTCCAATGCGCAAATGCAGGACCTGAAATATGCGGTGCACACTGACATTCCGCTGAGGCAGCGGAATGTCAATCGTCGTATTGCGGAGCTGGAAAACACCTTGCTGCACGGCGAAGCACAGGCGTGTGTCACGCCAGCCAGGTCCAATAATGATAGGCATATAAATACAGTAGTGAAAAATTGCGACTGCGAGACAGAACAGGCAACCAATGTTAGCGAAACAAACAAGTGTCACTCCAAAATAGTGATTGAAGAAAGCCTGATTAAAAACCGACAGTTTCAGATCTTTACAACGGAGAAGAAATCTGTTCACCCTGTAGTGTTTATCAAGGGATTTAGAAACATTTTGCCTGGCGTTTGGAGCCATACACAGAAAATACAGTTCGTTATGTCTTACATACAAGGAGATGCTGCATTATGGGCAACCGAAGCAGCTGACAGTTGCGACACATATGAGCAATTTGAAAAGGCATTCTTGGCCAAACATTGGTCAACATGTATTCAGGAGAGATTACGGAAAGAGGTATATAATCCAGAGCCGTATTCTCCACGATTAGGCAATTTGCGAAAATATTTTGAGAAATACATTAATAAGACCCGTTACTGGGACGAGCAGATTTCATCCCGGGATTTGATCAGACTTTTGAAATCACACTTGCCGATACACGTAAAGGAAAAACTTATACACGTACCGGAGAACGACATGGAACATTTCTTGTCTGTTCTGGACTCAATTGACCTGATTCAGAAGGATGTTAAGGCAGCCTCTGAACAGGCTAGAAGTAACGGAAACGGTTACAGAAATGGTCGAAATAACACGCCTCCACCATATAACGGAAACGGCGGAGGTAACAATAGGAGACAAGATTATGTACAAAACGGGAATAGAGGTAGAGACCGGAACGGCAATAGTCCGCCGGTGAATAATGATCGGAGAAGGAGGTCTGATGACCGATATGAATCAGGCCCACCAAGCAATAGTAGATGAAAAAATGCTAGGGGGCCGTGGAACACTAATACTTATAACGATGCAAACCGAACTTGGCCACAGAACCAGAGGCACAGTCCGGACCGGCAAAACAGTGAAAGATATGACAATAACCGACCGCCACCACAAAATGCGCCAATTGCGCAACCGTGGCGGCCGACGCAACACAACTTACACATAGTGGAGGTCAGCGACACAGAACAGCCACACCCAACCACCTGTAATAATTCAACAAACTAGATTCATCCGAGATACGCTCTCCATCGTCGGCTGAGGTTTGGAGTGAGAGCAGCCCGACACAGAACAAAACATCGAGATTCTGGATCCTCAGGTATAATGACGGAGTACAGATGGGACATGAATTAATAACTGAACCACCCACGTGCATAAAGGAGCACAAAGTACAAGCGATAATAGAGATCAAAATTAACAATATTGATGTGCAAGCAATCGTAAATACAGGTGCTACTGTCAGTGTCATGAGTATGGACTTATTCAGAGTACTGAGGAAAGAAAAGCGTATGCTGACTTTTCCTGTGAACAATTGCAAAGTCACTGGAGCCATCAGTGCACAGCGACAAATAATTAAACTCGAAGTGCGGGTGGAGATATATATAGAGGGAGAAGCCATAGCGTGCTCATTCCTGGTAGTAAAGGGTTTAAAGGTAGCCTGCATTTTGGGGGTAGATTTTTTGAGAGAAAGGGACGCACTAATCGACCTTTCTCAGGGAAAATTAAGTTTGATGAACGCGGGTAGGAGGACAGAATTGTCCATGCTCAGATCTGAAGAGGTACCTGTGCCTAATTGTAATGCTATTAACATAAAATGTAGGAATCAGTGGATACTACATTTAGACAATCATTCTCTAGGACAAAATCTCTATTATCCAGACGTACAAGGTGATCAATTAAAAGCAAATGTGGACGCACTTGTGAACAAAGTATCACAGTCCGAAAATTTGAGCTCAGTGCAACAGCAGGATTTGGTACAGTTATTATCTAACTATGCAGATGTATTTTCAGAACGAACAGGAATTGTTAAGGGATATCAATACAATATCGAGGTGAAGCCTCACAAAACCTACTGTCAAGCCTCATACTCCATTCCTTAGTCCAAGAAGGAAATAGTAGCTATCTCTTAGCAGATCCCCATTCAGAGAGAGTACGGGGACTGTATCCGCGTAAGGATGTAAAAATATTCCTACAGTAAATGACTAATAGTCCTATGTGTTACGTGTAAAAAAAAAAAAAAAAAAGGGACACCATTCTTTTGAAAATGAATGAACATTAATGATGTGTGATCTGTAGAGATAATGTACTAGTGTAGAAGTATTTAGTTATAAGAATATGATTGACTTTCTCTTTTGTTTATGAATATTTGTGTTATGTCTTCTTTTAATTAGTGTTAGCTTAAACATGCTCTAAATGTCTGGACATATAACCTGATTAGTGCAATTATTTGTAGTGTTAAATTGTGACAGAGTTCAGTCAGGAGGAACATTTTAGTACTGATTAGTTTGTGTACTGCATAATATTCTATATGTGTGTCAAACTTGAAATATTTCTTGGTACAATCTTTTCTATTATAGATATATATGTATATATGTGTAGCTGTCAGATTGACAGATTCGAACCCAGAATAATATCGATAATATGAGACCCCGAGAACTTTATTTTCAAACCAGTGTTATAAAAGAGAATAATGCACCCAGTAGTGACCCGAGGGCACTATGGGAGGCAAACTTATTGCAAATTTAAGTAGCGCAAGGTTACGCACAAAGAAGCTTCAATTGAAGCATGTGCAGATCCAATCAGTAAAAAGGAGCTAGCCTGATACAGTCCAAGTCAATTTTAGCCTACAGAGACTACACTGTAGTTACGTAGGACCTTGCAAGTAAAGTGAGACATAATTTCAAAAGAGTTATTGAACAAAATGCCTGAATCCGGCTGGAATGCACAAATAAAATCTACTCGAACATAAATATAGATGATTTTTGGGCAAACTAATAGGAAATTTTAATATTTGTTACCATGTACGCAAATATCACACACCTTGGTAAAGAGCGAACAAAGAAGTTACGAATGTGCTGTTACAAAAAATGCACAGCGGACATTGTAAATGAAAAAACTTAAACAAAAGTGCAGTATTGGGTGCCAGAGACAGACAATGACTGTTAAACCTGCAGCAATACGTCACGAGGTTGTTTTGAACAAGCAATAAGAAACTGTATCATCGCCGTGTGTGCAAGTGGACAAGGAACTAGCACGACACGAACAGTGAGCCGATAACAGACGGTGGACCAAGTTAGTGTCAAACTATAACTCTTTGTGTGTCAAGGGGCGCTAGGAAAGCGCATTGACTACAGAGATACATTTTGTCCTAGGGTGAGAACTTGCGTGTGACTAATGACAAGTCATGACATGGTGAAAAAATATTGTGTGCCCATAAAACGTGTTACTGTGACAACGAAACATTGTGCAAACCAGACTAGTGAAGGCCTACTGAATAATAACTGCCAATAACTGTGTGCGTTCTTTTCCACAGCAGGAAAAATGCCCATAAGGATAGTACACTGTTTGTGAACTTGTGGCATGTTTACTGGAGCACTGCAAGAAGATGTCACACGGGCGAGCTGATATACAACGCGCATCCGGCTACTTCAGCCATGCAGCGGCCGCAGCAGCCCGTAGAAGACCTGACAGCCACACGCCTCTCCGCGCCGTAGCTGTCAACACCGGGGGCGGTGACCTACACGGAGCCGACGCGCCGCGCCGAGCGCTGCTCAACAATCACTCCGCACCGCTCACCAACTACAGCATTATTGACATATTCCAAAATATTTACACAAACTGCATAACATGTCAATGAACTCAATTTTTGATAAACATTGAACATATATTATGTATCCATTGATGACAAACTGCTAAATCAATTCAAAAGAATGACTGTTAAAGAGACAAGATTAATCATGAACCAACTGGGATGGCTGGGCTCCGGCACAGTTTTGCCCAGGTTTCCTGTCTGCCTTCGCCCAAATGGGGGAGCCATGAACGTATATAACCCTGGGACTAATTAAAAGAGCCAATCTATAAAAAAAATACAGAATTGTAAAGAACGTTACTGGCACCATTGTGTCAAAGTAAAGAAACTCTTTGCCAAATGCTGCCAGGGGGCAATGTAACGTTCCCTGGCAAACTCACACTATTAATAAACTAAAATTTAATTGTACCACATACGCCGCTATGGAGCAATTTGTATATACTGTAATTATTTAACAAAAAATATTATTTAATTTTGTGTAAAGGACATTCGTTATTATTGTAATATTTTCTGTAGTAATATTCTCGATGTATTTAGGATGGTAATATTTCTATACTCATAATGCAATTGCGAAATTGGTCAATATCTGCGATAACAAAAATGTAAAATTCAGCCACAGAGGAAAATAATGTTGTAAGATTACAAAGAGATGTTAATGGTCAGCAGTAGTATAAAAACCACCACGTAGTGTGTATTCTTTGTCGTCTCCCTGTAGAGCTGAAAGTGAGAGCAAGCTGTGACGTTGCATTTTATGAACGGGTAGACTTCTTTTGTCTGTATCTAGATTTAGCCACCATTAGAGGAGAAATTACAAACTAATGTAAGTTGAATTATTTTTGTGGTCTAAATACATTATAATTTATCAAAAGTGTGTATTATTAATGTAAATTAGCTTGCCCATGTCATCTATAATATTTCTTTAAAGAATTTTCAGCATTTTTAGCGGTGTTGCTGGGCTGTGCCACGACCTAACGATTTGCAGCGGCGGCACATTTAAAAAATTGTCCCGCTAGGAAAAATTAACCAAACCCGTAAATCGGGAGCAGATAAAAATTAGCACTGCATTTAAGAAAATGTTTATCTTTTACAGCGATCCTGAGACTGACGGAGTTTATTATTAGTTTCACGTTTGTGCATTCATAGGCGGATAGTTAACGTTGAAATTTAACAAGTTTAGTTCTTTCAAATAACTTAAATGTATAGTGAAGTGTGTTTTATCTATGATAATTAAACGTCGGCTTGGCAATATTTAACCATTTTCGGCTAATAGAGACAGTCTTGTGTTCCATAGCTAACGCCGGGAAAGAATTCAGTAAATATTTTAAAAAAAACCACTGCATTTAGAAAATGTGTGCCAAGGCCGAATTATGTAAAGGATTTAATTCTCAACTAAATATTCGTAATCAGTTAATATGAATTCACGTAATTTTAAATGTACTTAATTCTGTCTAGATGAATTTTTATTACCACACGTAAATAAGAGGTGCTACAACAAAGTTCGTACGTACAGAAGGAAAGAAAGGCAAATGAACTAATAACAAATATTTAAAGAAAAGGTAACTGTTGGTTATGATTATTTTCTTTTTCTTTTTAATGAAATTTCGTTAAACGTTCTAAGCTGAGACCTATGAAAGTCTTTTTTGTAAATATGAATGGGTGCCCCCACTACCGACACTTGCATGGTGATTGTTAGGAAAGATCTACTCTCACCTCCGCTTTAGTGAGTGTCTAAAAAGAGTTCCGCTAAAAATGCAACAAAAACAGCGACATATTTTCGCTTGGCTTATTAACCATCTGTAACTCTCAGAAAAGCGTCACGAGTGGCGAATTTTGAGGAAAACCAGCATTTCTGTTGTTGCCATGTTAAAATTTGCCTCTTTTGCCGAAACATAAGTTTACAAGGCTTAGTTGCGAGAGGGACTCAGGAAAAAGAAGGTCAATAGGTAATGAACAAGCACTGTTCGATAGAAAAATAAGCGTGTAATGTCTGCACGTATGTTGTTCCACAACCCACAGCATTTCTCATTTCACCATCTATCGATAACCCTTAAAACTACACTCTCCTCTCCAAAAGTTCGTAGTTAGTGGAAAATACGGTAGATAACGAAGTTTGGCATAATAACTATATGGAAAAATATTCTCATCTTTGCGTGCTGCCGTTAGCCAAAATCTCACTTCGTTATCTCAAATAGTTTACGAAATATTTGGGAATGTTGCGATATTTCATTCTGGCTTCATCACTGGCGCACGCGACCGCAAATGAGCGTCCTACATCAGATCAAGATTCTCGAAATACGTGATAGGGAGAGACCTACATCCAAGCCTAAGAAAACTCCAATGTGTTAGCTAAATTTCATTGGCATCAACATATTATGTAAAATGTACCAAACGAAAAATCATAGCAATCCCTGTTTCTAGTTTTAATCTTTTTTGAATTTCGGCCAGCGTATTTAATGCAAATATCACAATAACTATTCCCATTAACTAAATGGCTGGCAAGTCATCATGAAGTTAACATATAAAGCTATCAGTAACGAAAAAATTATTTTTGTACCGGAAAGTTTCTATGAAATCGTTTGAAAAAGATTGTGGACTTGCACCACGAATCAATTATCGCAGAGCCGAAAGCAGGCGAACAATGGTGGCCTCAAGTTCCGTTCAAACGAATGAACTCGCTCAGCACTGGTCACTGCGCAACGTCCGTCGCATACTGAACGGACTCTACGTTATGTTCATTAATACAACGTAATGTAAAGAGTGGTACCTAAAGTAAAATAAACTGTATATATTAGGCCATAGAAAGTTGAACAAGAAAGATAAATAATATGCAGCTTGATTTACTGGCAGAAACAGATAGTAGGGAAGCAGAAGGAGATGGAGAGAAAGTGGAATGTTGTAGAAAGACAGGTGATGGGGAGGAGATAAGAAATTGACTTAATTGAGAAAAAAAGAATCGAACTAGGACAGATTCCTCTGCTGTTTGTAGGGAAATGCTGGTAATATGCATTAGCTCTTTAGAGAAAAGTTGTGAAAATGAAATCCTTCAATTCTTTCTTGACGCCAACAGGGCAATGAATATTGTGTGAAGAAAATTCTTCCAGATGCTGACAGTAAAAACAAAGAAGGAATTTACGAATTATGTTGTTTTATGTATATGTGTACGCAGGATATTTGAAGAGTGAGACATGCCTTTGCGATTGTGATGAAATGACGCTATTTTATTACTGATGCAAGTCCTAAGGCCTCAAGACATACTGATGAACATGTCCTATTTGACGACTGGCTTTGCATCTTACCGTGAAGGCCCCAATCTCATACGTGTGAAGATACCGTACGTCAACGTCGAAGACTTGCCATCAGACGGACTGAGTGAAAGGAAAGAATCGACTGATTTGGAAAGAGATGGCGGGGTGAAATCTGACTACCTCTGTGATGCATTCCGACAACCATTGCATATAGTCATCGTGTTACATTAACAAATCGTCGGGCCATCTTGCCAACTACTGCGGCGGTATTCCGTCACGGTCAGTGGTCCAGATTGCTGCGAACAGATGGGTAAATGAGAACAGTGGACATTTATCTGATAGTGATGTGTCAGTAGTCGAGGTATTATGTATGTCGGAGACTATTTCTTTCTGGTTTGTGTTAGGAAAATTGCCTTACCTTCGGGGTCAGAACTAAGGCTGTGTTGACATAAAACTCTGGGTGATGATATGTCTTAGGTGCTGTGACGACAGTCTGGAATCAGTCTCATGAAATTTCTGTCCAGGCGGATAAGTACACCGCATCTTGATTCAGAGCATATTCTGTCAATGTACTGGACCATCCTGCTCAGTACTGCTACTTGAAACATCTCTCCTCTCTAATAAATAAGATTTTGCATCCATGTCGTATTAAGCAAATGTTTTCGTTACTGTGTTGTTGAGCGTATATGGTAATCAGTGTACACTAAACCAAAGCCATCCGTACAAAGCACACTCCAAGACAAGAAACAAAAACGAGAGAGAGAGAACAAGACGCACCACAAAGGAAAAGCGAGATATAAACGGTAGTCAAGCTATAAACCCGAACTTTTAGAATCAAAGAGGCTGCAGATAGGTTCTCGGTTGAGGTAGATGCAAACATTCGGAAGAGGATGTTAATCAACAGCACAAATACGCGTGCAGTGAGCAGAAGTCTTACTCAAAGGAGTTTTAGCCCGCACCCGGCCAAGCCTAACCCGACATTCACGCACTAAGTGGCTCTGGGAACCACACTGAAAACAACACACTGAAAATGTTTGCCGGCTAATGAATGGTAGATGACAATAGTTGTTACTTTTGGTGGGAGGGACTCATTTAACGCCTTTATGCAGATTGTGTTGCTCATCCGCAAACACAAGTGCTTTCATAGAAGTAGCTAATTCATTTAATTCAGAGAAGCTAGTAAGTTTCCGCTATCAAACTTTCCAAAATGTTTGAAACGGTATCTCGTTCAGTAAATTTCATTCCCAAGCCAGAGGCAGCAACACGAACGTGCTCGGTACATTGAAACAAGGTTTAGGTAGACGCCTGCACTTAAAATAATGTACACGCTCAGGCTCATTCCAGATGCGTGATAATAACTATTATACGAGCCCTGGACTGCATCAACAATCCCTTCTCCTAAAGTATCTCTGACAACACTATACTTGACAAACCCTTTGTTAGAGGTCTGAGCAAAGAAAGTATAACAGAATGTGATATTTTCAACACATCAGTATGAAATTCAAATCAGACTATCAACCACAATATTTCTCAAAGTTGCTTCAATTGATCAGTAGCTAACTCAGAAATACCACTAAACGAACACAAAACAGAATTAGGCAATTTAGAAAATGAATCAGAAACCGACCTACCAAAGCCATAAGTATCTATATATCGTAACCTTGTGCTTCATTACCGGCTGAAATTTCCTCTTCCACACTAGCCACGTCACTATCCAACTCCAATGAACCGGTACTAACCTGCAAATCTTTCCTCCAAACAGACAATAGCTTAACAGTGTCCTTTAGCTGATCACTTAGGACAAGATACTTTAAATCAGCAAGGCTATTACTAAAATGAAACAAATACTCCTGAACTCTACACAGTTGCCCCCGAGTGGGGCTGAATACCTTCCAAACTGAATGTTATGAGACATTTCTTTCACAGCTAAGGAAACGGTAGAAATAGCGGCAGCCACCTCGCCAATGGCTCTGAGTACTATGGAACTTAATATCTGAGGTCATCAGTCCCCTAGAACTTAGAACTACTTAAACCTCACTAACCTAAGGACATCACACACATCCATGCCCGAAGCAGGATTCGAACCTGCGACCGTAGTGGTCGTGCCGTTCCAGACTGAAGCGCCTAGAACCGCTCGGCCATTCCGGTCGGCCATTCGCCAATGGTGTCAGGGGAAATGTGAAGAGGCTTATCCAATTCTGATAATAACCTCACTCCTAGCTGCCTATAGAATCATTTCCACTAGACATTTCCCCTACGGCGCCGCCTGATATCTCTCCATTACAGCTCTGCCCACACGTACCCTGTCTACTGCGCATCTAATGGTCATATTGTTTTGTGTGCACTCTGGAAGTGGTACAAAGTGTTAATTGCTCTATTGCAATTGTTCAGTCACGCAATCATATTTTTGTGTAATGAAAATTTATCATTCCAGAGACCATTTCAGGTCTCAAACATCTCTGGTGTATATATGCATACCGAAATGATGAATGAAAATTTGATCCTAGGCTGGGATTCGAATATGTGTCTCCTACTCAAAAGACAGATGCGGTAACTACTACACCAGCCTGGCACGTCAGCTTTTCATAACTACGTGGTTTACCCTAGCACAAGTAGTGGAATCATACAGTTTCGTTTCTCGGCTGCAGACAGGGTCACCCGTTTCGTCCTATGCTGAGGTCCTATTCCAACACAGCTGCAGAGCCTCTACGACGCTGTTCGAATTTACGGGGGATAACAAGTAGAGTGAGTCGTGAGTGAAAATTTGTTTGAGGGAAGAGACGTGGTAGGGTAGTCAGTACAGTTGTGCAAAGCTACTGTGTCATGATGGCGTAGCGGTTAGCGCATTTGCCTGGTTAGTCGGAGACCTGGGTCGGTAATTCAGCTTTGGTACAAATTTTCACTCATTGCTTCAGTTTGCATATGTGCACCATGTACAATGTCTACAGTCCTAGTACACGTTAATAGCCCAGCGCCACAGCGGCGTAGATATCGCTAAAGGTGCCTAATGAAATGGCGGAGCAATTTGAAGAGGTGTATCGGATGGAATTCGAAGAACAATACTGCAACAGTAAAACCTGAGTTGCTGAATGCATAAGATAACAATACACAGTCATACAACACAGTGGATAGATCGTGCAGACGCTACAAAATAAGTCTGAACGATGAAGAACAATGTGGCAGACCATCTTTGTGTGAAGTAGCAGGAAGCGCAAGGAAAGTGAAGACACAGGAGCTCGATGACTTCCATATCCCAGCCGAGATAAGAATGGAAAAAAGTGGATGTAATCGCTCCTCAACAATCTCCAAGGCATTATCAACAAGAAAAAAAGGATCGTCCGCTGGGTTTCATGGGTTTCGCGTCGGCTCACCTACATTCAGTAAGCCAAACCGAACCAGTAGCAGGAATAGTGCAGCTGTGTCTAAGGACATTCTAGATGACTCCTTTGGCCTGTAATCACCAGGAACGAGGGCTTAATCCGTCACTATGACTCCGAGAAGAAGGAGGAAAGCAAATAATGGAAACATGGGGATTCGCCGAAAATGGCCAATATGCAGCCACCGCCTTGCATGGTGGAACTGTTTGCAACACAGCTGTGGTGTAGTGCTAATAGATTATGCTCTTAAGAAGGGAAACGTGGCAGGAACACACTAAAGACAAGAGTAAGCTGTCAGAACTAAGCGTCGCGTTTTCGGCGTAGGACTCACATACGCTGCTTCTTTCGATCTTTCGGCTATTCAATTTTGCCTCGCTCTCGTAGTCTCCAGACATAGCACCAAGTGACAACTTCCTCTTCTTTTAGATGAGGAAACTACTGAGTGGCAGCCGCCCTTCTCAAGGACCTCAGAAGTTAAGTCGCATAGTGCTCAGAGTCATTTGAGCCATTTTGAGCCTACTGAACAAGAAGTGTTTACCCATCTCATTCAAAGGTTGCAACTGTACTGTTTCTCCTGGGTGGACTTGGGTTTAAAAAAAAGTCAACTAAATATTCCGATAAATGTTATAAATAATCGACAAGTACGCCAAAGGAGAAGAGATAGAATTACAATGGACATGTTTTTCTATAGAGTCTTGCGCTTCTATGCGTGAACTATCTTTCCTTTGTCATTCGCTTATCTTACTTGCATAGATTCGGAGCTAAGAGGACGTTCTTGTGTAAAGCTCATCTTGCTGTACCAGCTGATAATGTAAGTTGTACTTAAAACCCGAAAAATATAATGGTTATTTTGTCAAAAGAATTTTTTGTATGTGGTTAGTCTACTGTCGGTCTGATAACTAGACTGCCTTAAATAGATATGGGCCTTAACAAACAATTTTCATTGTTAGGTGCCATCTTATAAAAATCTTTAACATTTTTCTTTTAGCTCATATACGAGACGTGCCGTCGATTAGGACAACTAACTTTATTTCAGATCCCACGAGACCGGAGGCAGCTACCAATAATTTAACAATTTTACTTACGGATTTTCTTTATATAACGAGATATCATCCCAGGCAGAAAAGGTCTGGTCACAGGATTCCAGTTCCATTATAGGATTTCATTTGTAGATGCTACTCTTGTTATCTCATAGTGGGGAATCGAGACGAAACCACGACATTAAGTTACGTACTACGGTAGTGTACATCGAACAGATTTGGCAAATATTCTCTGGTGCAATAAGCACACAACTTCTCTCGAGCCTATTTATTTATTTATTTATTGTTCCGTGGGACCACATTAAGGAGAAGTCTCCATGGTCATGGAACGAGTCAATACATGAAATTATAACACGATTGTAGAAACAGATAAAATGAAATATATGAAACATATTCAGTTGTAGATTGTAGAAACAAATAAAATGAAATATAAGAAACATATTCAGGCGACACGTCGTTAGTTTAAATAAAGAAAATCAAGAATGTAACACTGGAATTTGATTAATTTATTAGCTCTTCCAGGAGTTCCTCGACAGAATAGAAGGAGTGAGCCATGAGGAAACTCTTCACATTAGACTTAAAAGCGTTTGGGCTACTGCTAAGATTTTTGAGTTCTTGTGGTAGCTTACTGAAAATGGATGCAGCAGAATACTGCACTCCTTTCTGCACAAGAGTCCAGGAAGTGCATTCCACATGCAGATTTGATTTCTGCCTAGTATTAACTGAGTGAAAGCTGCTAACTCTTGGGAATAAGCTAATATTGCTAACAACAAACGACATTAAAGAAAATATATACTGTGAGGGCAATGACAAAATTCCCAGACTATTGAATAGTGGTCGACAAGAGGTTTTCGAACTTACACCACACATAGCTCGAACAGCCCGTTTTTGAGCCAAAAATACCCTTTTTGAATCAGAAGAATTATCCCAAAAAATAATACCATATGACATAAGCGTACGAAAATATGTTGTAATGTCACTTGTTTCAGATACTGTTCTAATGGTAAATAAAGCGGCATTTAGTTTCTGAACAAGATCCTAAACATGGGCTTTCCACAACAGCTTACTATCTATCCGTACGCCTAGGAACTTGAACTGTTCCGTCTCGCTTATAACATGCCCATTCTGTCTGATTTAAATATCAGTTCTTGTTGAATTGTGAGTTAGAAACTGTAAAACTGAGTCTTACTGTGATTTAGCATCAAATTATTTTCCACAAGCCATGAACTTATTTCATGAACTACATTATTTGATAATGTTTCAATATTACACACAAGATCCTTCACTACCAAGCTGGTGTCATCAGCAAACAGAAATATTTTTGAATCACCTGTAATACTAGAAGGCATATCATTTATATAAATAAGAAACAGCAGTGGCCTCAGCACCGATCCTTGGGGAATGCCCCATTTAACAGTGCCCCATTGGGACTGAACATCATTACCAATCTCAATATTGCGGAGAATTACCTTCTGCTTTCTGTTCTTAAAGTAAGAGGCGAACCAATTGTAAGCTACTCCCCTTACTCCATAATGTTCCAACCTCTGCAGTAATATTTTGTGGTCAACACAGTCAAAAGCCTTCGTTAAATCAAAGAAAACACCTAACGTTCGCAACCTTTTATTTAATCCGTCCAAAACCTCACAGAGAAAGGAGACTATAGCATTTTCAGTTGTTAAGCCATTTCTAAAACCAAACTGTACATTTGACAGCAAATTATGTGAATTTAAATGCTGCAGTAACCTTGTATATACAACCCTCTCGATAACTTTAGCAAATACCGATGGCATAGAAATAGGTCTATAATTATCAACATTATCCCTGTCTCCCTTTTTCTAAATTGGCTTCACTACCGAGTACTTTAATCGGTCAGGAAACCGACCACTCCGAAAGGAAAAGTTACAGATATGGCTAAGTATTGGGCTAACATACATGGAACAATACTTTAGTATTCTGCTAGATACCCCGTCATATCCATGAGAGTTCTTGGTCTTTAGTGATTTAGTTATTAACTCAATCTCCCTCTTGTCAGTATCATGGAGGAGCGTTTCAGGTAACAGTCTCGGAACACTTTTTTCTACGAGCGCTATGTGATTCTCTGTTGGGACTAGGTTTCTGTTTAGTTCACCTGCTATATTCAGAAAGTGATTATTAAATACTGTACATATACGCGACTTATCAGTAACACGGACATTCCCACTACGCACTGATTCTATATCCTCGATCTGTCTCTGCAGACCAGCCACTTCCTTTACGACTGACCGTATGGTTTTAATTTTATCCTGAGACTTAGCTATTCTATCTGCATACCACATACTGTTTGCCTTCCTAATAACTTTTTTAAGCACCTTACAATACTGTTTGTAATGGGCTACTGCGTTTAGATTGTGACTGTTTCTAACGTTTTGATATAATTGCCACTTTGTTCTACAAGATATTCTTATACCTTTAGTCAGCCACCCAGGCTGCCTGTTTGTGCTAGTACCCTGTTTCGAACGTTCTAACGGAAAGCAACTTTCAAAGAGCACGTGAAAAGTCTTGAGGAAAGCATTATATTTATCGTCTACTGTATCAGCACTATAAACATCTTGCCACTCATGTTCCTTGATAAGGTTTACGAAAGTCTCTACAGCAACTGGATCAGCTTTCCTAAAAAGTTGGTAACTATATTTAACAGGTGTTGCAGCACAAAAATCTTTTAGACTTAAAATTTGTGCATCATGATCTGAAAGGCCATTCACCATTTTGCTAACAGAATGCCCTTCTAGTAATGACGAATGAACAAAAATATTGTCTGTGGTTGTTCTACTGTTCCCTTGCACTCTCGTTGGAAAAAATGCGGTTTGCATAAGATTATATGAATTAAGGAGGTCTACCAGCATCCTTTTCCTTGCACAATCACTTATACAATTTATATTGAAGTCACCACATATAACTAACTTTTTGTATTTCCTATAAAGTGAACCAAGAACCTCCTCTAGCTTTAGCAAAAATGTTGTGAAATCGGAGTCTGGGGATCTATAAATAACAACAGTAAGAAGTTTAGCTCCACTAAATTTAACCACACCTGCACAACATTCAAACACCTTTTCAGTGCAGTACTTTGAAGCATCAATTGACTCAAATGGGATACCGTTTTTCACATACATGGCTACTCCCCCACACCGCAAAGAGCTCCTAGAAAAGCTGCCAGCCAACCTGTATCCTGGTAAAGGAAGCCTCTGAATTATCTCCTTATTTAAGAAGTGTTCAGATATACCAATAATTTCAGAGTCAACATCTATAAGCAGTTCACTAACTTTATCTCTAATGCCTTGTATGTTTTGATGAAATATACTAATTCCCTCATTAATCGGATACCTAAGCCTTGTCGAAAGTGGTTTATTTGTTAGAGAGGCTTCCCTTAAGCAGGAATACCTGCCAGCTGACTTCAATCTAAAAAAGGTACAGCTCTAACACCCACAACTACCGGAATTTTCCCATGAGTGATCCTACCTCCCCCACCTATGCTGTCACCTATAAGCTTTGCCAACCTCCCCTTTCCATACCTGTTGAGGTGCAGGCCATGTCTAGTGAAACCCGTCCTGCTGATAGACTCCACCGACACCACTGAAATGTGACTCATGCCTTCTGTCATTAGCGCACTCCCAAGTTTCATGTTATTACGCCTGACGGCTGAATTAAAATGAGGCCGATCGTGACGCTGAAACAGTTCCACGAAATGCACATTCGTGTTGCCAGTCTGAGTGGCTATCTTTTCCAGGTCACCATCTATGTCATACTCCCCATCCCTATCAATATTATTACCAGCCCCTCCCACAATCACTACCTGATCCTCTTTTGTAAAATCCCTACATAACCCCCCTATGTTAAAAGTCACATGAGCCAATCCTGTATTAGGCTTCACAATGCTGGTGACCTGGTACTCACTCCCCAAAACTTCTTGCAACTGCTGGCCTACACCTCTACCATGAGAACTACCTAACAGCAGAACCTTCTTCTTTCTCTTAGACTTTGAAACTGTTCTAGCCACCGTAACTGCTGAGGTCTGCTGCATACTTCCTACATCTACAGCTACTAGAGATTCCTCTCCACTAGACTCTGACAGTTGGTCATATCTATTACAAACACCAATAGTAAAACTATCTGAAAATCTCCTTCTCCTAGCAGATCTCTTGCCAACAGCCAGCTCCCATTCCCCAACCCCCTTCACCCTCCTCATCCTATGTAGCTCCTTCTGTGCGTTTTTCAACTGCACCTGAAGGGCACAGATCTTACGCTCCTGCTCCTCTATCAACTTACTCTTGCTATATAACCTGCAGTTCCAGGAGAGGATCTCACCAGAATGCCCACTGGCTTCCCCACTGCATTCCCCCCAGTTAAAATACTTCGAACAAGTCTCACACCGCAATCCAGTACTCACGAACCTACGGCAAAGCCCACACTTCTCACTCATGGTAAAATTTTACAGTTATTGAAACAAGGAAACAACTATATCTAAGTTCCGCTACTACAATAAGAAGATGTTAAAAACTGACTACAATAATCACAAACTTACTCTACAAGGAAAGTAACTACTATTATTGACAGTATTAATCAACAACAAAAGGGAATATAACAAAATACTAACACAGAAAGAAAATCAAACGTCTAATGACAGTAACGAAACTGATAGCAGTTCGCAAAAATTTCTTCTGAAGTTACGAGGTGTGGCTGGAAAAAAAACGGACTAGTACTGGTGAAACAATAAAACGACTGCAATAAGGCTGAAAGTCGCGTGGCCTGTCACGTGACTCTCGCTCCGCCTACTGCTCGAGTTTCATCTGCCTCCTGCACTCAGTCTGCCCGTGGCGTCTGTTTTAAGCAGTTGACGTTTTGTCTGTGCTTCGGAAAATGTTGAGTGTACAGAAAGAACAGCGTGTTAACATCAAATTTTGTTTCAAACTAGGAAAATCTGCAAGTGAAACGTTTGTAATGTTACAACAAGTGTACGGCGATGATTGTTTATCGCGAACACAAGTGTTTGAGTGGTTTAAACGATTTAAAGATGGCCGCGAAGACACCAGTGATGACACTCGCACTGGCAGACCATTGTCAGCAAAAACTGATGCAAACATTGAAAAAATCGGTAAGCTTGTTCGACAAGATCGCCGTTTAACAATCAGAGCAGTGTCTGAGTTAACAGGAGTTGACAAGGAAAGTGTTAGGCAGATTCTTCATGAAAGTTTCAACATGAACAAAGTGTGTTCAAAAATGGTTCCAAAGTGTCTCACAATTGAACAGAAGGAACGCCGAAGAATGATTTGTTCTGACATCCTGGAAAACATTGAAAGTGATCCCACCTTCTTACAAAATGTTATTACTTGCGATGAATCGTGGTTTTTTACTTACGATCCCGAAACTAAACGCCAATCGATGCATTGGAAAACTCCTGGTTCTCCACGACAAAAAAAGCACGAATGTCAAAATCGAAATTCAAGGCAATGATGATTGTTTTTTTTTTTTTACATCAAAGGGATTGTGCACGTTGATTGGGTACCAGAGGGACAAACAGTGAATCAGCATTACTACATTAGCGTCCTGGATACCCTACGTGAGCGAGTACGGAGAAAACGGAACGATTTGTGGAGAAAAAAGTCATGGATCCTTCACCAAGACAATGCCCCAGCTCACAGTGTGTTGTCAGTGAAGACGTTTTTGGCAAAACACAACATTCCTTTCTTAGATCATCCACCCTACTCACCCGATTTGGCCCCCTGTGACTTTTTTCTTTTCCCTAAAGTCAAGTCAGCTTTGAAAGGAACTAGATTTGAGACTGTTGAAACAGTAAAAGAAAAAGCGACGGAAGTAATGTATGGACTTACCGAAAATGATCTGCAGCATTGCTATGAACAGTGGTAAATTCGTATGGAGCGGTGTGGAGACCGAGGAGGAGAGTACATTGAAGGAGATAACATGAAATTGTAAATAATTGTAAATAAATGTTTTTTCCAACATCAGTCCGGTTTTTTTCTGGCCGCACCTCGTATTTCACCGGAAAACACCAAGAACACCGGTTGAAGATTACTAAAGTTCCTAAATAAACTACTATACACAAACAATTAATTAGTACTTAGCTTTCGATGCGCCGATACATCTGCAACTGGTCAGCGCGGAATGTAAACACGGGTAAGAGGTTAAGTTGCTCGATACGAAACACTCACAAATATCAGGTCACAACACAAGAAAGGCAGAGGTGAATGAAGAAACCACTAAGAAGTCACTTATATAGTAAATATTATCATAAAAACCGTTAAAATATATATCTGCAACCTAAAAATAGATGAAAACTTAGAGACCGATTTCACACGCAGTCACGTGCTTATGACGTCACACCCCCACCACACCCTAGTTTTAGATAAATAAGAAAAGGACAATTAATTATAGACGATTACGTAACCACCCTGAGAACTGATCTAGTTTACTGAGTGCTTATACACATCGTGGTAATTTCAACAACATATTACACTGTCAATAATGTTCCTACATTAGTTATTTTTCCTTTATGATGAGCCATTGCATTAATGTGTGTTTCTTTTTTTGTATAAGTCACGGCTCATATTTTATTTTATTACATTACACTAATAGTCACAAAATAATAATTCATTTCATTAAATACATTACACAAGTACACGTACATTTCTTTGTCAAAGTAAAGGGCCAAGCATACCGTCTGCCAATGATGTGGTGCCTTCTGATGATATTATAATAGACTCGGAATAGACATTTCCCGTAATAAAAAGACGAGCATGTATATAAGATGTGTGTGTGTGTGTGTGTGTGTGTGTGTGTGCGTGTGTGTGTGTGTGTGTGTATGTATGTGTACTAGTAGCTTGCTTGGAAATTTATACTTCTCTATCGAACACAGTTTATTCATTTGTCTCATCCATTTCGTTTTCTGTGTAATCAATAAAAGTTATGTGCCTGGATTAATGTAATGCGTGAAATTAGCACAGATTTTGTTACATTGTGGTGAGTCGCTACAAACCTGTTATTAATTAGTCAGAGGCATACGATATCCCTGAAGAGTGTAAGTGCTACCTTGATTAGGGGTAAAAACATTACTGAGCTCAACATTCTGAATTTAAGTCACTATTACATTATGTATAACTTCATTAACAACCGCAGAATGCGATGGTGCTGTAGACAATATGATAAATGAAAAGTTACAAAATTGTAAGATGATCTTCTCATATTCGTGATTTACTTTTTGTCTTTTTGTTTGAGCACTTTGGTTATTGGAGTCCCAGACATGTACTCTTATGTGTCCCCGTAGAGAGTTGAATGCTTAAAGAGTAAAAAAAAATATATCGTTGTTTTGCTACAAGTCGCAGAAGACGACATCTTTAAATTAAATCGTAGTAATATGAATTTTCTACGCTGCAGGTGTAAGAAGACAAACTGAGATACTACAGTGGGCATTTCCACGGAGACAAATCGTATCCCTTGTTGGAAAATAACTGTTGCAAAAAAGGGGAACATGTAGACAAGGACTAAGACGCACTTCCGTGGCTACTGCTTGATTTTTTTCTATGTGATAATTAGAACCTTATGATTACTCTTCGTAAAATACATGTTCAGCATTGTTAGATGTAAGAGAGTGTCAAATATTCGTCACTGAGTCGTGGCGTCATTAAGTTAGTAGACTGTTCTGTCTGGCGCCACTAGCTCAAGGGTAGTATCGACTATCCATCTTGGGGCGCCATTGCCAATATCAATGAGAAAGAGTTGGTATCTGTGGATTGTACCCTTAGAAGGTCTTTGCTTGCCGATATATATACGCGTTCGGTGGCCCGAGAAAAGGAGGCACGAAACTTAGAGATCGGCGGTAGCGTCGCGAAAAGAGTTGGTCACGAGGTCCGAGCGGACGACGCCACGAGCTGCGCAAGGAGGGCCTGCGCAGAGCAAAGACACCGGAGTATTTCACCAGGGTCAGCGTCGAGTACAAACAGCAGGCGACATCCCGTCGGTTACTTGGCAACATTCGTGTCGGACGACTGCCTGTGGCCTGGATGACCTCTTCTACCTGGCTTTCATCGGCACCACTCAGTAACCGCCTCGACGCACCGTGGATCCATGGAACTGCTTGCTGATAAAGGGGAGTAACATTCTGTAATCCTCGTGGTGATTTGTGTCATTGTCTACCTGCCCTCCAAATTATTTTCTACTTTATACCCGACCGTCAGAGTTTTACTCGGTCGGCTCTTTGGTCGTAAATATAGACACTAGTTGTCGTTTGAAAATTTGTTCCGCTATTATATTGCCTTTCCTTTGTTGTTTACACCCGATAATTAATGTTCTAACAAATCAGCTCTTGGTCGTAAATACAGCTGGAAGAATTGTACTAAGGCACAGGTTGCCGTTAAACAAAACAGGGGCCTTATGGTTAGATTTAGATGTTAACCGTTTCATTTCTTAGATTGTAATTCCATCAGTTATAATCTGATAACGTGTTGTACTAAGCCATGCGTTGCTCTCTTTGAAAGACCGGGTCATTTTTGGTACATTTTTAACTGGTTCTTGTGGTCCCGCTGAGTGAGCCTTCCTGTAGTAAGTGTTCACAAGTAATTTTTTAAGACGCTCCTACAGAGCGATGTTAATAACTAACAATCAGTTTAGCTTGGAAAATATTACCATCCAATTGTCATCAGGGCTTTAATCAAAATAAGATTGTCAAAAGAGACGGGTTGGGATCCAGTCGCACCTTGGTTGCCGATCGAAATTAGAAGGTTGCTTGCTTTGTAGTAAGCCTTATCATTGTCATATTGTTCCCTAATCTGTTTAACCTTTAAGCACAGGTGCGCATCTTAGCCCCGAACATCTCGACATACAGGTTTCACATTAAAGTTACGTCATCTGTTTTGAGAAACTTAATCACTCTTGTCATCAATGGTGCTTATATAGTTTTCACGTGTTGTAGAAGGGCATTTAATAAGGGAAACTGTGTCCAGCGCGGTAGTAAACACCGCTGTTTCACCCGATGACGCGCGCGTTGCAGGTTCGGTCGTCTTGTAATTATTGTAATATTGCTTGCTGTTTAGATTTCTCTTAGAAAAGCTTATTCATTTTACAAATTTGTCCATTCTGAAAAAAAAAGGAATTTATAGTTATACATTGCTAATAAACAGGTTGTGTGAAAATAAAGGTCTGTTGGTGCGTCCTCCCTTCCACGTTTTCTTTCATTCCAGTGAGTACCGCGTCTCGCTGATGTTGCCGAGATGAATAAATTAATAAAATACACCACGTTGAAAATAGTGGGACTACCGTACACTTACACGTGAAAGCAAATGCGTTCAAAATCACTGATTTGTTCCCTTCAGAAGCTATACGTGGCTGCACTGTCATTCAAGATGTATGCACATTACACCCCACTCAACAGTTCAGTAGGGGCAACGATTTGCCACACAGCAGAGCTGCAATCAACTGAAAACGGCGGTCCATCGGCTTTCCTGCTATACGCGGCGAACCGACCGAGCAATAAACCGGATGAGGCTGCCCATACACGCGGCGGCGGAGCACCAACAATCACGCACCAGGCTCGACGTGCCTAATTAAAGCGGCGTGCGGAGCGGCGTGTGGGGGGATGTAACTGCCATCGGCCTTGTCACTCACAACTCTGTAGCAGCTGTATCAAACATTTACCAACGCCGCGGTCTGCCGACGCCGGCTGTCACCCTGAAGCGCTGGGCGGGAGGGCTGACCATGTCGCGCTGACGAGCTAGCGTTACGTCAGCCAATACCAACAGCACAAGAATAAGAGCTGCAATTTACTTATGTTACGGACAGTTCCACATTCTTGAATTGCAGATGCACAGTGTTGGAAATAAAAGGACGTGATGACAAATAAAGCCTCCGAATTTTTTATTTACTGATAACGGTTAAGGTATTATGTCTTCTGCATATTACTCGGCCACCGTTCCCGCTTCGCTAACACAAGTTGCAACCAACTGCTGCTAGAGGGCTCTGAATTGTAGAGTGTAACAAGGGGGTTGGTTGGTTGATTTGGGGGAGGGGACCAAATACCGAGGTCATCAGTCCTATAGGATTAGGGAAGGATGGCGAAGGAAGTTGGTAGAGCTCTTTCAAAGGAACTATCCCGGCATTTTCCCGAAGCGATTTAGGGAAATCACTGAAAACTTAAATAATTGCCGGACGCGGGTTTGAACTGTTGTCCTCCAGAATGTGAGTCCAGTGTGTTAACCACTGCACCGCTTCGCTGGGCAAAATGGCAGTGAAGAGTTCGTCCTCGCATCGACTACCCTATCAGCATGACAATACCGGACCACACACAAAAGTGCTGCGGCTTCTCCACCAGTCTGACGCCTTGCGTTCACTGTCATCGATCACCTTCAATCGCTTTCCGACTTACCCCCATAATATTTTCATCTGTTTTCAAACCATAAAGCACATTAGTGGAATTCAGTTTGATACTGATGAAATAAAGGCTGCAAGGTGAGTTCGTGGCTTCGTCGACACTAACGGTGTTAACAGTCTCTCATTAGGAGGAATGTATTCGTCTGGAGGATCACTATGTTGATACATAAATATGTAGGCACGAATGATAATGACGTGGAATGTTATTGAAGTTTGTTTTTGTGAAAAGCTTTAAGAGATTTCTGTTCAGTTTACAGACGGAGAACGACGGATTGTTTACCTCTCCGTGAGCTATTATTGGCCTAATTTGCTGCGCATGGTCTCTACATGACAAATATGTAAGCGACTGAGCAAAATTCGTAGGTCTGTCTTGAAGGTGGTTCTCGATATTTTTAAGCAGATATTTCTTTGAGTACCATTCAGGTCAGTAACACAAAAAAAAAAAAATGCAGTTTGATCCTATCAAGAGCTCAGTGACTGCAGCTTGTGTTACGTACAACTGAACCTGAAAGGTCGTTTGCATTTCGTCTGTTTACAGACAGTTATTCATAAACGTTGTGTGATACAACTAACTGTAGTTATGACAATAAACTCGGATGTCAGGCATTGTTATGCGTTTCCTAAACTGCTTTAATTTGGAATTACTAACCAGTTTTGAACTGGTCAACGGAGAAATAATATAGCCAACCAGTTGCAAGTTATTGTTTAGTGCATTGACCTAGGTTTCGACACCACTAAGGTTGTCGTCATCAGAATTAAGTTCTAAAAGCCATATAAAATAAAACAAAGAAAAATAAGTTCGACAGAAACATTAACAACGATGAAAAAAGTCATAACATAGAAAGTTACTTACGTAAGGTTACACTGCTGGAAGGCAATAGTCAAAGTATACAGCAGACATGTTCAAGTCAAAAATTCAAAATTAAAAACGTTCCAGCATTTGGTACGCATACCTTGCCAGAAACAACATCAGAGTGATTAGCTCATTGGCTGACGTTATTACTACGAAAACTAGACACAGGTGGCGCCGCCTACCGGGCGTGGACAGTGACATTGTCTACGTCAGACGTTATGACAGAAATAATTGAATTAAACAGTTAATTATTTTAAAAAATTCAAAAGACGAGGGCTTAATGCTTTTTTGAAAGTACAAAGTACTCAAATGAAGTTCATCGGAGAGCATTTTACAGAAATACCCAGCACATAAAGTACAGAATATTGTAGAATTTGTGGAATATTTATCCAAAGAGCTGAACAGCCCAATGGAACATATTTCTACAAGCAAGGGCATCATCCTCAATCTACAATTACAATTAAGTAACAAAGAATGTTTCATTGTCTTTAATCCAATTCCTGTGGAATTTTGATTCATTTATTTTCTTTCATGTTCTTCCTGCCTCTCGTTCCGAAACACCTTTTTCTTCAAATGTCATGTAAATATGTACTACTGAAGTTTCATTCACGCAGATGATCTTTTGGGCTGCTCAACTGTTGGTGTAGATATTCTAAAATATTCTGTACTTTACATAGTGGGCATTTCTGTAAGGCCTAATAGATGGTTCTTAGTTATATTTCATTTGATTACCTTGCACTTTCAAAAAGATGATACTCTCCGATATTTTGAATTTTGTTTTTATAATTAACTGTTGTATAATTCGATTATTTCTCTTGTAGTGTCTCAAATGGGCATATGTCACCATCTGCGTCCGATAGGTGGCAGGATTCGTGTCTTGCTTTCGTAGCAGTAGTGTCAGCCAAAGGTCTGATCAGTCTGATGCTGTTCCTTGCAAGGTATACCTACAAAAGACTGGAACATTTTCAGTTTTTGATTTGAGCATGTCTGCTCTAAACACTGACTATTGCCTTCTCTCAAGTTTACATAAGCAAGCTTTCTGTGTTGTCTCTCTTTCATCTCGGTTGTCGTTTCTGTCAAACTTATTTTTCTATGTATTTTTTATGGGACTTTAAAATTTCATTCTGATGATAAGATCCTTAGAGTTGTTGAAATCTAGATCCGTGCACTAGACAATCATTTGCAACCGTCTGGGTTGGACCATAAATTGGAAGAAGTGCTACAGTATAATGAGGAAGATAAATGAGAGCCGCATTGAGTAGAACAGAAATTATACTGATGTCAACGCGATTCATGCTGGTCCCCTGGACATTACAAACGGGCGAATGTAGCTTTTTGCAGAGTGTGTGACCACCACGATCATCAGTCCATGTTCTGCAACGTGCTCCCGTGCCACAGTATAGATAAGGAGTTCTTGTGTTAGGGTGGTCCCTCCTACACCTGCGCGGTTAACAACTGCTAGATGATTGTTAGTACACGCAGACGTTCTGCAATAAGTCTCCCCAACTTACCCCAAACTTTCTTGATGGAATTTAACTCCGGGAACATACAAGTTCATTCACCGAGAATTCTGTCTAAGAGCTCCTACACACGTGCTGTTCGATGCGGTTGTGCATTGTCTCCCATGAAAATGGAATTAGGGCTGAATTCACCTGTGAAAAGACGCAGATGGAGAACGAGTACAGTGTGAACAATAGCGCTCAGCCCTTAGTGAACCGTGTTAAAAGCTTTATAGGCGCATGCAACAATATGCCTCTCCACAACGCAACACCTTGACTGCCTCTCCCAATATGAAGGTTCGTTTTGGTGGTCCACGTGTAATGGTCCATACAAGTACCGACCGAATCTGGGAAAACCGTACACTTCCCACACAGTGTTATTGTGACACTGTGACGTGTGCGTCTTTTCATGGGTGCATTCATCCCTGAGTTCACTTTTGTGAATGACGATCTGCGACCACATCGAATAGCACTGTTTGAGAAGTGCGGTTCATTATGTTCAAAGAACTTCTGCGCTATTATTTTCATTGAATGAAAGTGTAATTTCCATTCGTCGCATTATACCCTGTGTACTATAGCGTAGCAGTACAGTCTAAAAATTGTCTACGTTTCATCGAGCTGCTTAGCAGTGACACTTCATGAAAAGTTTCTTTCCACCTTTTGTTTTGCACACCTTTTTATACCTGGGTATCGCTGTGTGCTTCAATGGACAGAACTTCCAAGCAGATAACGGCCTCGTCAGAGAAAAGCCTAAGACTGCAGATAACACTATTCACTAAGATATTAGTATGTAATACGGTCCTATTCCAGCTATTAGTTAAATGTCTACGGATGGCTTTCCGTACAGCATAACCTGCTGCGATGGGCGACTAAAAAAATTTTCGATCTAAAGTCGAACATGGGTGGAGGTCCCTTAGGACCTGTCGATATGGTACTAACTCACAGTATTTAAGGGGCTCCGGAAAGGCTCAAAATCATGAAAAGTTCAATTTTTACTTTTTTGCGTTTTCTGAATCTGCAGACTATTACCTTTTAATAGATATATAATTTATTCAATTCCGAAGACTATAACTATTTTTAAATTTTTTTTGAAATGTGTTCTACATGGGCGTGACCCACTGTGGCGCTGTTAAACTGCTGTCAAATGGTGTTATTATTAACGTCCGTGTTCATCAGGTACATTTTAGTGATGTGAGATAAAGTATGTGTTGTGGCTAACCTGTGATGGTTCAATATATATCGCTGGTGTGATTGTCGATTGTTTCATGTTTATTTACTCTGTCGTTATCTCGAAAATATTCGTAATTAATTCTGTTTCTTGAGTCTCTGTTTTGTTGAAGTATAATAATGAGTAAAAGTAAAGTTATTAGAAATCCTCTGAAGGCATTTAAGAAAAGGAGAAATGTTGGAAAGCCAAAGGTATGTGTTATTACTGTAAACATTAAAGACGATAACCAAGTGAGTGAACCTAACCTCTCAAGTACACCTGCCCATAGCAGTCAAAGTAGGAAAGAAAATACTTCAGAGAAGAAGCTTGGTTCAATGAGTGAAAACTATGAATGATTAATGGGCGAATCGGATGTGAATGAAATATTTGATATGTCGGTTCTCAAAGGAATTTTTTCAAACTGCGTAAGATGTATTCATTGTAGTGAAGTTGGTCTGGAACTCTCCATAATAAAGCACGTAGGACTTGCTAGTGAAATACAACTGAAATGTGATAAGTGTTCATACATGACCACCTTTTGGAACAGTGTTGCAGTAACTGCAACTGAAGAAAATGGTAGCAAAATCTACGAACACAACAACGAGCGATGCTTGCTTTAGACAAGGAACGCCTTCGGGCTGCAGACAGGGCTGTAAGAGTCTAGAAATACAAGCAAGAGTAAACAGGAGGAGGAACAAGAGGAAGCTGGAGGAGGAGTTTGCAGAGGATGAAGATAATCCATCCTATGGACCTGGAATGCACTAAAAAGTTAATCCAATCTTTGTCGCTCGATTCCCAAAACTTTTATTTTCTCATACTAATTACATGTTTTCTAAGGATCTTCTAAACATATTTGTTTCAAACTTTCAGTAAATGTTACACAGTACCTTCTGCATAATTTAACACAGCCTTTTTCCAAAAAAACTGTATATTTTTGAATATATAAATAAAATATTGCAAAAAAAATGTTGTGAATTTTCATTACAATTGAAAAAAAACATCTTTAATAACTGAACTAAAATTTTGTAAAATCCCTGTGTTAAGTTCTAGCCCATTTTCCAATAAATAACCTGTAAAAAGTTCAACTTCCTACCTCAAATACTTTGTGAGGAAAGATGTAATTTATAAGCGTCATTTTAACATTGCAAGTATAGGGCGTTCCGGAGCCCCTTAAGGGCGTCTAGAAACAACTGCCTGCCGCTTTTGTCTCGACCTCTTAGGCCTCTTTTTTTTCTTTTTTTTTTTTTTTTTTTTTTTTTTTGAGTTTTCACCAGAACGAGTGGCAGGCATTGTCCAAGCTTCACCCTCCGATGCTGGTCGTGGACTGGATCCATGCGCTCGCCTGTAGACCAACGTGCAAAGGCTTTTCTGTGGGCATTTCCGCTGCGGTTCTCCCCTTGCTACCTGTAACGGTCGTTCGCTGTAGCGCGGGAATCCAGGATCCATTCACCTTGAGGCTTTCATCTTTCTTGTTGAAGCTATTTCCATGTTTGTGTTTTTCTACAGCATCTCTGAACAAGCGGCTGTGACAGCTCTTCTCTACAGCATGAAATTCCGTGTCTGCAAATTTTGCTGCGTGCTCGGTCCCACACAGCGCATGCCCTGCGACGGCCGACGTATCCACCTGTCCCAACGTCCGAGCCGGTGATCCTAGTGTTGATTCACCGTACAGTAATTCGAACATACACTATTACACATGCAAAATGTATTCGGCACATTCTCAACATTGCAGTTCAAGAGGGTCCCCTTTTCTCGTTTGGCGATCTGAGATCCACTTTGATCTCCTTCTTGGGTTTGTAAATAGTCTTTATGCCATGTTGGCGCAATATGCGGTTGATTCTGTCCATCACTGGTAATTTATGGCAGAATGGCCTTACCCGATATTTCTGTCTCCTATGTGTCACTTTGCCAAGTCTTTGTTTCCGTGGCACTTTTTATGTAAGTAGTGGAGTACCTACCGCTCATGAGAACGCTTTAACGCTTTACAGGTGTTGCACCTCGCGTCTGATGTGCTGCGGCTCACATACAGGTCTCGCTCGCGTTACGATCCTCATTTCTGACTCATGTGGTGATTTGACAGGTGCGTGTAGGTTTTCGATACACGCTGTGTCCCAGGTTTTCATCATCCCTTATGACCAGTGAGACGTGCACGGCTCGCGTTTATCATCGATAAGCGCACTATCGTACCATCTCTGGAGCGGCCGGGTCGTCGTGTGTCTGGCAGTCAGTTGGACCAGAAGTGCAGTCGGGACGCAGCAGCAGTGTAGTCGAGAACAGAGCGCCCGTGAAGCGCGGTCAGCCAGTGCTCGCCGACCGCTGGCGACACGCATGAACTGTCCGACGGAGGTAGATCGGAGAGGGACGACCATTGGTTGGTCGTACGGTTCGTCATCTCATAGGCCGACGTATATTTGGTTCCTTCACCGTTTCCAGGCCTGGGCAGTTGGCAGTTGGCCGGGCCCGTTGGCGGCCTCTATGCGGTGTCGGAGTGTGTGGTGCTGTTCCCATTGCTACGACGTTCGTGGCTCACCGATCCTGGACATGAAAGTTGAGTTTGACTTAATCTACCAGCAACTCACGACTGTTCACATTCTGTCGTTTGGAGTTCTTTGTCGGTGTTGGGATATTCCTGCGAGCAACAACGTGTGTTTTCAAGGTGACAAATTTTAGCCACCCTCTGCTGGAGGTTAACTGTACTTGGTTATTTGAATTGAAGTGCACCAGCGGAATCTTATGCCTTGTGGCCGTTAACGTTCCGGTTACCTGCCCTGGCCGTTGACGTAAATTAAGGCAGTGTATTTTCCTCATCCTTTTGTCGCTGTCCATCACGGTGTTTAGTTTGACAGCTCAATGTATAATAGGTTGTGGGCGCCAATGCCTTCTACGTTGTTCCTTTGAACTCCCTGTTGTGTGCTGGTCGGGTGAAGCAGAGGTTATCTTGTCGGTGGGTCCGTTGATTGTCTGTCGGTTGGCTTGTTGTCAGATCGACAATGGCTGAGCCGACTACCTCTCACCTAAGCGAGCGCTAGTGTTTGAATTCCAGGCCGACCCTCGGAACTTCTGAGCGCCCTTGGGTGTACTGCTTTTCCTGTTTGTTCTTGTTGTTTGTACTTGTATGGCTTCTCGCCGATTTTTAGATTAAGGTTGTTTTGCCCTTAAGGCGTCAGATGGTTTGGGCCTTCAGCCTAATTTAAGAACTGTTTTATGTAAAGCCTTTGGCATTTTTTTAAAAATTTATGTTATTGAGTCTTAAGTGTTGGGTCTTCAGCCGATTTTGAATTGAAGTTCTTCTGCTGTTAAGCTGTCAGATTCTTTGGGCCTTCAGCCTAATTAAGGAACTGTTTTAAGATAAGGCTTTGCCTTTTAAATTTCTGATTTTGGTTGAGCTAAGTTATTGGCTTTTAGCAGTTTTTAAATTAGTCTTGCCCTAAAGGCATGAGATTGTACGGGGCATTCAGCCGCTAATTAACTTCCAAAACAAAAGCTGTGTTTTTGTTTAAAGAAAATTTTTCTTGCCTCTTGTAATGTTTTATCAAATAAAAGGTTGTATGTTCGAGTGTAACTGACAGCTGCTTATTTTGGCCCTATTCCACAACTTAAACTATCTGTCCTGTCCTGCGGATTTAGCAGGACAACTCAACCAGCATATCTAGAAAATGTAGCTGTTGGTCCTTTTCTAACTCTATGGTAAATTTAATGTTGGCATGGAGGCCGTTCAAGTGTCTTAGGAAGTCACCGAGCAATTCCTCACCATGGCTCCATACATCGGAGGTATCGTCGATATACCTGTGCTACACCTTAGATTTACAAGGTGCCCTCATCAGCGCCTGTGCTCCGAGATATTTCAGTGTTCCTCCAAGAAGTTGGCCGCCACTGGACTAAATGGATTAGCTGTTTGTAGAAGCTGCCTTTTAAACATGGATTAGCTAGCGTTGAGACAAGCGTGAATAATATGGTTTCCTTAGTCCATAGCACTAATGGAACGAGTTGGGTTTCGCTTGATCGACGTTTGTACAGGGCAGCTCTGTGTCCCCTCTTTGTTTCTTTTATGTACTTTAGTGTGACCTCCTCGCCAATTACGGAGAACTTATGAAAGGAAATATAGTAATTGGAGCCAGCATTCAAATGCGACTTCTGAATCAGCAACTCGCTGAGTAATCTTTTCCTATACACCGCAAGTAGATAGTGTTCTTCCTACGTGCCTCGTGTAGTTCCAGTAAAACAATGTTTCCTAGCATGTAAGCATATTTAATGTGCATTTGGCGTTTACGATAGACCATCAGCTGTTCCTTTATGATGTCTTCATCGCAAATTAAACGGCTGACACAACTGGTAGCGGACGAAACTTGGGGGTCGATATCCTCCCGAAGGTTTTGTATGTACTCTGTACGTTGTCAACGCTTGTACTACAAGTACAACATAGAATGCGTTATAAAACAGTCAGGAAAATAATGGATAAACGTTTGAACTAGCCCCGAAGACGCTCTTATATTCTTCAGCATACAAATTTCATGAAGTACCTGTAGCTACCCTGTAAGTGGCACAATCTTTTTCCTGAGTGTAGGGTGGTCTTCAAAATGGTATTGATTATAACCTCTGAAGAAGATAAAGTATTATTTTTTCAAACGGGCCGTATTGTTCAGTATCTGTTCAATAACTCAATTTTGTTATCATATGAGATTGCTAATTATGTTCACTGACAACCGTAAATTATGTGGTGCACTCCGTTCACTAATTTGCGATCCACTGTTGCAATAGATAATACAATGAGCCCTTTCAACCTTTCAAATGATAATTTCTTAACGATGAATACTGTAACGGACACGTTACAAACACTTGAGCGACGTGGTGTGCCGTTGTTATTCCTCTTGTTCAGTGTGGCCTAATATTAGAGAAATCTACATAATTTTACTTCTTTTAAAAACTACATTAGCACTCACCTGTGAACTACACGTTGCTGTTAGTAACACGCATATTTTTGCCGAAAACACTCGTTTTGTGCCACACAAGTGTGTCCACGAGTCGTACACTTAATAATTGATAGATGACACATTCTGCAACTTCTGTAGCTTCACACAGCTTTCCCCGTGCGCCTGTGTAGTCAGTGTCATCAGTGATACTAAATGAGGATTGATTGTACTGTACAATGGTGCCATGTTGCTTATCATACTCAGTTCTCTACGGTGCCGGAGTTGGGATCCCTTAGAACCACAGCGTTAATCGGTGTTTTCTGTATTTGGTGCCCCTCATCTCACTCGTGTTTCTCCTAAACAATCTTCTACCGCCACCTGCGGTGAGACTATTGTTACTACCAGTAACAGTCGAAAGTGGTAGCCATAATAATGATTTTCGTGGCAGATGATGCTGATCTGACTTGTTTTTGGAAAATCTGTGCCTTTGAGGTAGATTGTACCGTATCCTCCGAAAAATACAGTACACGACTACACACAGCGTGCGCACCTCACGGCGAGCCCAGCTCTTAGACAGGCACACCAAACTTCTGGGCACTTCTGGGCACAGAAAAGTTTCCGAGAGAACATCCTGCCGGAAGACGTGTGGATGTAGACGGATCCACGACTCAGAGTGTGTCTGACAGTTCGGCGGTAGTAACACTGTGCTATAAACCTGTCAACATTCTACATCTACATCTGCACTTATACTCCGCAAGCCACCCAACGGTGTGTGGCGGAGGGCACTCTACGTGCCACTGTCATTACCTCCCTTTACTGTTCCACTCGCGTATGGTACGCGGGAAGAACGACTTCCGGAAAGCCTCTCTAATTTTACATTCGGGTTCTCCTCGGGAGGTGTAAGTAGAGGGAAGCAATATATTCGATACCTCGTCCAGAAACGCACCCTCTCGAAACCTGGACAGCAAGCTACACCGCGATGCAGAGCGCCTCTCTTGCAGAGTCTGCCTCTTGAGTTTGCTAAACATCTCCGTAACGCTAGCATGCTTACCAAATAACCTTATGACGAAACGCGCCGTTCTTCTTTGGATCTTCTCTTCTGTCAACCCGACCTGGTACGGATCCCACACTGATGAGCAATACTCAAGTATAGCCACCTCCTTTGTTGATGGACTACATTTTCTAAGGACTCTCCCAATGAATCTCAACCTGGCACCCGCCTTACCAACAATTAATTTTATATGATCATTCCATTTCATATCGGTCCGTACGCATACTCCCAGATATTTTACAGAAGTAAGTGCTACCAGTGTTTGTTCCGCTATCATATAATCATATAATAAGGGATCCTTCTTTCTCCACTAAGAAGAAACCACTACAAATTCTACTACTGATGTTGGCCGTCGTTAACTGGATTCAGGACTACATATCGGAGCAGAGTTTCACTACATCCACGTAGTTTGTTGTCGAAGTCTGAACTGATTCATTAATTTTTACGTGCTGATGATTTTATATAAAGAGGCGTGAAAAGAATATTGTATAAGTACAGATGGAATACGAATTGCACATTACCTTATTTTACTGTTCTTAGGAATGTAAAACAAAGCAATCTGTAGAGTCAGAGATCTTCCTCATAATTTGACAATTTACGAAAACACAAATTTCTGCCAAAGAAACGAACAAAGAAACTATTAGGCCTGAGGACGGCCAAGCTTTTGCTCTTGCTATTTTCCGTTTTTATGAACCCTATTTAAGAAGAATAAATGGGAAGAGAGCTAGGTCCGACTCCACCTGTTTGCTTTGACACATGACGCCATATTTATAGTAAGGACAATAGTTTACACAAACTATGAAAAGAACAACAGATAATATTAAGTGACAGACCGATCAAACATTTCAGTATAGTGATAACAAGATAGACCATTGCTGTTGAAAACAAACATAAAAAACAGGCGAAATATTTCAGTCAGCTAATAAAATGAAATTAACGGGATCAACGCGTTAATGAGGGGTTTTGGGCACGGAGAAACCAAAATAAGTTTAATAAAGCTGACATGAACCCAAAGCAACCGAAGACATCGATAAACCACGCACCTGAGTTCTTCGAGAATAAAGCAAACGAATATATATACGGAAGTGGAATCTTGATGTACGCTGTGCCTATATAGTTGAAACGAAGACAACCGTATCAGAAACCCCCTCCCCCCCAAGAAAAAGGATCAACCACATAAGAGAAAAATTGCACACACGAATTCCTCTAAAGAAAGTGAACAAAAATGCAAAAAAACACGTAACTGGAATCGAATTTTTCGCTTGACATATACACCTCAAAAGAAAGCTGCTGTACCAGACGCAGCCTCACAAAACGACTTAATCAAAATAATACATACAAATTCCTCCAGTTTATGCCGAAAATATTTGAATGGCAGTACAAACGAAAATTGCCAACTCAAAAACTGAAGGCAAATAAATAACCAATAATCACCAGATAATAATTTCCATTCAGCTGTACCATTACTACAGACCACATCATAAACACCAAATTCACCAAAAGAGCCCCTTTAAGAACAATCGGTTTCATATTCGCAGCGCCTCGACCACGTCACACGCAAAAAAAAAGGGTCATATTTGAAAGAACCGAAACTATAAATAAAATCACTACTCGTTTCACTCAAGAACAAGATCTCAGGTTGCTGGCTAACCTCACTCTCAACAACTTCGACAAATTGCAAAAAGCAGCCATATAATTGTAAGAAAATACTTAATAATTGTAATTACTAATTGTTTCACCTGTTGAATTAGAGTTGTGCTCTTAAGTTCCCGCCTAACGCTTCAATCGGAAGTCGTGCCAAATACACAATGATACAACAGAATCCTTGTTGTTTCTCTATTAACAATTTAAACTGTGCTCTCACGTTCCACCATAACCACGCCCTCGTAAATCACGACGTTATCTGGAATAAATACCATACTTCACGAACATCAAAGACTTCACTAGTTACTAAGAGAGACAGATAACATTTCATAACAGTCTGCTTACTCATTTCCATGGAAATAAAAATAAGGGGAACCGTTATGACATCAAAAACTTAACGCCCACATCCGCCATTTCAGTTGCTCAAAAACATTATCTTCAGATGTTTTGATTGCTTCGAGTCGTGAAAGTTGTTCGATCAAAATTGCCCCTTTTTTATGTGTGTACTATTCGTTCTGATCGTCATTTGTTGGAAAGTGTTTCGTCACATGTACAAATAAAGATTTCCTAGAAGAAGGGAACTGAATATTGAACGAATAGAATGATAGCTGCTTGGCGTAATATATTTAATTGTTTGAAATGTTAGGAAGCGGATGATTCTTCTAGCAAGTCATACAGACTGCTTTCTCAGTCAAAGATTTCCTGAACCTCAAAGTTCAACACGTTTAATCTCGGTGATTTCGTCTGCTTTCCTCTTCCGTAGTTCATTTAAAGCCCTTAGAAATTATTCTGATTTCTCATAGTTTGTATCTGAGTTACATCGTCCTCATTGTTTTTCTATAAATCAAGTCTAGAACAGTCAACTCTAAATTTGCCACGCACTGAACAAGGCTCAGTTTTGGGAAACCCAAAACTCATGTCGTCGCTCGCGACGAAAATCTGTCGATATTGTTCGCATGATACAGGGTTTGCAGAATTCTCTGAATATAACAGATTTAACTTTTGAAATTTAAGTAGTTTTAGTAAATTAAACCGTTTGCTATCATGAATATAATTACATGATTGGCATCGTGATGGCTGGGTGTTGTGTGCTGCCCTTAGGTTAGTTAGGTTTAAGTGGTTCTAGGTTCTAGGGGACTGATGACCATAGATGTTAAGTCCCATAGTGCTCGGAGCCAGCTCTGAGCCATGATTGGCGGCCTCTCAGTGACGGTATATGTTATACGTTATTTGCGGCTTCTCCTCTAAGTTTTCCTGTGCTCTCTACATGTACTGTCCTTGTAGTCTTAATTGCTTTTGAGAATAATCAGACATCTGTTGGTGATGCCATGAAAAGGCAAAAATGCTGGCTGACGTACCTGAACATCCTGTATTCCTCCATCTCTATAATACACACGTTATAAACGCAGGAAAAATCATGACATGCAGCTTCACTTGAAGCTTCTTCTGTCTTCCTCACATAACAGAATTTACAGTGATAAGTTTTGTTCCAGCCGTAGTGGCCGTGCGGTTCTAGGCGCTACAGTCTGGAACCGAGCGACCGCTCCGGTCGCAGGATCGAATGCAGCCTCGGGCATGGATGTGTGTGATGTCCTTAGGTTAGTTAGGTTTAATTAGTTCTAAGTTCCAGGCGACTGATGACCTCAGAAGTTAAGTCGAATAGTGCTCAGAGCCATTTGAACTATTTGATAAGTTTTGCGTATTATAGAAAGCCATTTCGTATAATTTCTTCATTAATCTATTCCTTTCTGTAAGTGGAACATTCCCAAACCGTCTCGATCGTAAGCACTTACAATGGTCACGTATAACGAGACCCATGGCCTGTAATCTTTTTAATGAATCGAAATACACCCCATCACTTTTCTCTACACAGAAATGGAATGTTCAGTTTATTCTCCGATATTTGTGATGCCTTTATTTCACTTAAGAAACAACTTGATATACAATCTCGCTAACAAAAACATATGAGTGTTCCTGCTCAACTTAGCGAGAAACCTCCTTTTCCAGCCAAATGTGCATGCACAATGAAGTGCTACTTTATATCGACCTTTGCCTTAGTAATAAACAATGTAACACTGTGAACTTCGTCTACTGTGTTCGTGTGACTAGCTAGTATTGTTGGGAAATCAGTAACATGAAGCTGTAACATTATGAGACGAAACATAAAAAGAGAAAGAGACCAGCTGAAAGTAGGAAATGGATCTTGAGCGTTCTTCGACAGCACCGAGAGACCACAGATTTTCGAGTTCCTTGATCGTTCTTTTCTTACTATGCACACTTATGTTCTTGACTGTACACTGAAACAAGTCCTTTGTGGATGCCTTAATAATACCGTCAGAACTGCTTGTTGGTGACATTTATTCAACTGCAAATTGCGGGACAATACTTTCAAGTATAAATTATCGTTTTTCGCTATTATTTGTTGAAAACTGAACGGCACTTCATAGGTAATATGTCAAAACGAAAGGAGATAACAACGACAATAACTAATAAATCGGGAACTCAGGTCTGCATCGAGTTGTACCTATACGCAGTTCTCTTCCTTCGACATTTCAAGAGTCTACCACTTTGTTGATATCCACAAGTCATGACATTACCCCTTATTAACTTCTAGCACACATCTATAGGCTAGCGAAGAATCCTTATGTGGTGTCACCGCCAGACATCACACTTGCTAGGTGGTAGCTTAAATCGGCCGCGGTCCATTTAGTACATGTCGGACCCGCGTGTCGCCACTGTGTGATCGCAGATCGAGCGCCACCACAAGGCAGGTCTCGAGATACGGACGAGCACTCGCCCCAGTTGTACGACGACTTTGCTAGCGACTACACTGACGAAGCCTTTCTCTCATTTGCCGAGAGACAGTTAGAATAGCCTTCAGCTAAGTCCATGGCTACGACCTAGCAAGGCGCCATTAGCCTTACATAGTGTGATAGTTATCGTATGAAATGCCTCATCAAGAATGCTGTATTCACCTCAAAGAATAAAAGATAAGTATTCGAGGAGCTGCATACTTTTCTTATTAGAATTCACTACTTATCCTGTTCCAGAATTCTCGCCCGTTTGCGTTAGATAGCGTGCATTTCGGCCCCGTCTATCTACAAGGTGTTGGCACATTTATCAACACATCATTGGCGACGAGGGAAACGTGTTCTTTCTAATTGCTTACATTTACTTGTGTCATGGCTTCGCCAGATGTACTGTCCAAATTTTATCGCTTGCAGAATCAGCAGACGCAGGCGTTATTGGATGCGATTGGACAGCTCGTCCAGGGTCAACGTGCCATTCAAACCGATGCGGCAGCCGCCGCTTCGCCGCTACCGCAGCCACAACATGCAGTTGCACCGCAGTTTCGCAATTTTGATGCACAGCAAGAGACCTGGACTGAGTGGTTACGCCAGTTTGGATTTCATCTCGCCGCCTACAGGATTCAAGGTAACGAGCGGCAGCCTCACTTATTGTCTTGTGTCGGCGTGCAAACGTACCGTGTGATAGTGAAATTGTTTCCCCGATGCGACGTAGCAACTCTGTCCTACGAAGAAATTTTGTCGGCATTGGACGCCTATTTCAAAGAAACAGTTAATGTAGTTGCAAAAAGGTATACGTTCTTTCGTACAAAACGTATGGCCGGTCATACTAATCGGGAGTGGGTTGCAACTTTGCAAGGCCTTACTAGGGATTGTGCGTTTGAATGTGACTGTGGCCTTCCTTATTCAGATACAATGGTGCGTGATGCAATTGCACAGAACGTTTCTGATGTTCGCATACGGGAACAGATTTTGAAACTCGTTAATCCCTCCCTTCAACAAGTGATAGACATATTAGAGAGACAAGACACGCTTGACTGTGCTCAGGACTCATTTGAAACTTCGCCAGCAGTGTGTAACATTAACCGGCCGGCCGGGCGCGCTGCGCAGCCCGGTAAACTGCCCTCGCGCACGTCTGCGCAACTGCCGCCACACTCTACACCAGGTGTGCCGCGTCAGCACACAAATGCAGTGAAATCATGCCCGCGGTATGCTACTAGACATTCGCGTGAACATTGCCCGTCCCGCCAAGCTATTTGCTTTTTCTGTAATGAGAAAGGACATGTTCAAAGTGTTTGCCAGAAAAAGCTCCGATCAGACAATCGCAATTATTCCAGGCCATTTGCTTCGCGCCAGAATCGAACAAAGGACACTCAGGCTCGTGGACCTTCCCCCATGGACATTCATGTAGTTCATTCCACTTCGTCCAGTGCCACTGTCTCTACCTGTGACTGTGTTCGTCCCGCAAAAAGTGTGCGTCGACGTTGCCGGACATCACGTCAATTAACAAGTGATGCTGTACCTGTATCAGTTCAAATTGCACGAGACAGTCGCTCTTGTCGTCAGCAGGACAATAAACTTTTTGTAGATTTGGACTTTAATGGCATGGTCATACCATTCCAGCTCGATACCGGAGCTGCAGCTTCATTGCTCAATCACGACACGTACAAACAACTGGGCAAACCTCCGTTGCGTGCCGCAAATGTTCAGCTCAGTACATATTCAGGACAGAAAATTCCTGTGTTAGGACAGTGCAGCCTTCTTGCAACATACAAGGAACAAACAAAACTTGTGTCATTTTACGTTCGTCGTTCTTCTACTGCAGTGAACTTGTTTGGTTTAGATTTATTTCAATTGTTTAACATGTCTATAGTAAATCAGGTCCTATCAGTGAATCAGACTCTGCCTTCAGACAGTGTTTCTCGTCTGTGTGAAGATTTTGCTGACATTTTTGCACCGGGCCTTGGTTGCGCTAAGAACTATGAAGCACATTTGGAACTGAAAGTAAACGCGCAACCAAAATTTTTCCGAGCGCGCAATGTTCCCAACGCATTGCGTGATGAGGTCGCAAGAACATTAAACGATTTAGCATCACAAGGTGTGAGTGAATGTGCGCAATGCCTCTTCCATTTCAGCTCTGCTTCATCGTTTACGCCGTACAGGTGTTCCGTTTCTCTGGACGACGGAATGCGAACGCGCTGTTCGCCAGTTGAAATCGGCGTTGCTTTCAAATACTTGCCTTACGCCATTCGATCCCCAGAAACCCCTTTTGTTACTGGTAGATGCATCGGATTTCGGGATCGGTGCTGTGCTTGCGCACAAAGTTGGCTCGCATGATCGCCCTATTGCCTTTGCGTCCAAATTGCTCTCATCTGCGCAAAGAAATAATTCACAGATAGAGAAAGAAGCTTTGACTCTGGTGTTTGGTGTTACAAAGTTCCATGATTTCTTGTATGGTCGTCACTTTGCCATCATCACAGACCACAAACCTTTGACGTCGCTTTTTCATCCGAACAAGCCTATACCTCCGCGTACAGCCCAGAAATTCATTCGCTGGTCTATTTTCCTCTCGCAGTACCGCTACGATATCTTGTATCGGTCCACTGCTAAGCACGGCAACGCCGATGCGTTGTCCCGTTTGCCTGTTGCTGAGGATAGAGCATTCGATTCTTCCGAACTTGTTTGCATGTTCATTGATTCGGAAACCGATGAAGTGGTCGAATCGTTTCCGATTGATTTTCGTCGTGTAGCTACGGCCACAGCTGCTGACCCTGTCCTTGCTACCGTTTTGCGTTTTGTTGCTACGCAATGGCCTTTGTCAAAGTCACGGATTGAGGATCCGTTGGTTCGCAGATTTTTTGCTCATAGGGAGAGACTTTTTGTTCGTCGTGGTGTTTTGTTGTTGCATTCTGATAATGATCAGTCCAGAGTCGTGGTCCCACGTTCGTTACAGTCCTCTGTTTTACGGCTTCTTCACCAAGGACATTGGGGTATAGTGCGAACGAAGCAACTTGCTCGTCAGCACTGTACTTGGTTCGGAATCGATGCTGCGATTACGAATATGTGCTCTTCTTGCATGGCGTGTGCCGAACAACAATCCGCACCGTCGTGGAAAGTCTTTGCATGGCCAAAAGCCACTTCCCCTTGGCAACGCTTGCACATCGATATTGCTGGTCCATTCTGGAATGCTCGATGGTTGGTTCTGGTAGATGCCTTCAGTAATTTTCCATTTGTTGTCCGGATGTCTTCCACGACGTCCGCTGCCACCATCCAAGCATTGTCTGCTATCTTTTGCATTGAAGGTCTTCCGCAGACTAATGTTTCCGACAATGGCCCACAATTCACGTCCGCAGAATTTCAGTCATTCTGCCAGGCCAATGGTATTCAACATCTGACATCCGCGCCGTTTTCGCCTCAGTCAAACGGTGCCGCTGAACGATTGGTCCAGACTTTCAAGTCACAGATGTTGAAGTTGAAAGAGTCGCATTCTCGGGAGGACGCATTGTTGCTCTTTTTGTCGTCGTATCGCCCTCAGCCCCGAGATGGTCGCTCGCCGGCTGAGTTGCTCCACAGTCGTCCTCATCGAACCTTGATGTCTTTGCTGCATCCGCCGCATCAGGTTCCTGTGCAGCGGCAGAATCCTGCTTTTGCTCCAGGCGACGTTGTATTTTATCGCAACTATCGAGGTTCACGGCGTTGGCTCGCAGGGCGCATTCTTCGCTGCCTTGGCCGCGCGATGTATTGGGTTCTGGGGGCCTCTGGTGAAGTGCGTCGGCATCTCAATCAGCTGCGCCTCTGTCGTAGCCCAGGTTCTGCCGCTCCCCGTCTGCTTTCAGCGACGGTGCCGTCCGGTCAGCGCCCTGGGGACCCATCTACTGGCTCGCCTCATCCCCAGGTGTTACCGACGATGCCTTCCATTTTGCCCCATGGCGACGCGCCGCCGCAGCCGCCGCCGCCGCTGCCGCTGCCGCCTGTTCTCCCGCCGGCGCCGCCCGCATTCGACGCTTCGCTGCAGCCGCCAAGCGCCTCCCTGGGTCACGCGCCGCCGATCGCTTCCCGTGGCCAGCCGTCCTCCGCCATGGACTTCTTGCCCGCTCCGGACCACATGACGTCATCGCGTATCGGGTACCCCGACGCAATGGAGGTCGACCTTTCGGCCCCTCCTGTCTCTTCACAGGCGCATACACCGCATGTTGACGTGGACCCTGGACTAGGTTTTCAGGCGTTTCCTAGCTCCCCTCGGACCGAATGGCCGGGTGCGGGTGGCATAGCCTCGCCTGTTGTTAGGCTCCCCACCTCATCGCATACGTCAACATGGGGTCCTCCCCACGGCGGGCGGAAGCCTTATAACACGACCGTTCGCCGATTTGCGGGGGAGGAATGTGGTGTCACCGCCAGACACCACACTTGCTAGGTGGTAGCTTAAATCGGCCGCGGTCCATTTAGTACATGTCGGACCCGCGTGTCGCCACTGTGTGATCGCAGACCGAGCGCCACCACAAGGCAGGTCTCGAGATACGGACGAGCACTCGCCCCAGTTGTACGACGACTTTGCTAGCGACTACACTGACGAAGCCTTTCTCTCATTTGCCGAGAGACAGTTAGAATAGCCTTCAGCTAAGTCCATGGCTAGGACCTAGCAAGGCGCCTTAGCCTTACATAGTGTGATAGCTATCGTATGAAATGCCTCATCAAGAATGCTCTATTCACCTCATAGAATAAAAGATAAGTATTCGAGGAGCTGCATACTTTTCTTATTAGAATTAACTACTTATCCTGTTCCAGAATTCCCGCCCGTCTGCGTTAGATAGCGTGCATTTCGGCCCCGTCTATCTACAAGGTGTTGGCACATTTATCAACACATCACCTTAGATAAGCTTTTCGCAAACGCGATCATCAAATATGTCGTGCGTATAATTTGAAAGTTGAAAGAGTAACGAGTAAGAATCAGTACCAGTAATCGTACAATTTGAAAGTTGAAAGTGTAACGAGAAAGAATCAGTACCAGTAATTCAAATACGTATTGTTTGCTGGGTTTTAACTGCATCGGTATTGATCCGAATACAGTAAAAGAGGATCTAAATGGATTAAGAAAGCATTCTCCTCACATCAGGTACTTGTGATCTTGGATATTTGAAAGGTGTAAGCAAAAATAAAGTTATATTTATGAGAGCAAAAGCGTTGTATCACTGGATTAAATGCGCATTTAAAGCGAGAAAAACGTTTGAAAATACCTTCCTAACACTATGTTCTTATCGTGAGCTGTGTAATATTTACTATTTAAAACAACTACCACGTGCACATGACATAAATTACCAACGAAAAGCGGTCGTATGTGAACAATAGTCTGCCAATGTTTTGGGCCTCTAACATGGCGACTTCGGCTTCAAAACAACGTACAGCGTGAATCTTATGATTACTTCCATGCATCCTTCGCAAAATAAACTCAGGACGTCGTGGGTCAAAGCAGATCGGTGGAATCGGACCGTTACCGCAGACAGACTGAACTGTGGAGAGAAGACTGCTAGCCCCAGTAGAGTGAGGTCATGTTGAGGTGCGCTCTGGGAAGCATTAAATATTTGTGCTGAGGTCGGTACAAGTCGATAATTAGCACCTCTGCATTAATAAATCGTCCCACGCGAATGGTATCCCTGGACCGCAAGATATTCCCAGCCTAAAATATGCCGTTTCAATAATTACACTATCATACTTCAAGAATGTTCCTCAAAGCTAGACATTATGAAGTCTGGTATATCCAATTAATAAGAGGCGTGAATAATCTGCGGATGTATCTGCCAATCCAAGCTACAGATGATGTATTTCGTTATTCATGTACAGGAATGCCAGACTGTGGTAACATAAATTGTATTGAAAATTACTTTTGTGTCAATATATTGACAGTTAATTTAAACAAATACTTATCATTACTTCACGTTGATCTTATCTTAGAAATACTGTTTATTGTGTGGAAAAGTAACAATAGTGAATGCCTTGTATGTGTGGTTTGTTAAAATGAGAAGTTGGAGACACACACCTTTGATGGATCACATTGTTATCATAGTTGGTGAAATTCATTTTTGAAAATTCATTTACTAGAAATCTGAAGATTAAAGTAACTTCAGTCTAACGATAAGTGATCAGCTCATTTTTGTTTTGTGTGCTTCGTACAGTAATGTTTAAAGGAAAGTCATTAAAGAATTTTGTAGTTTCGTTCTGGTACAAAAAATAATAATTACATTTCAGGAATTATAAATTCATTATCTGTCCTAAGTTGAATGCACACAGTTACTTTCAAAATCCATCCCTTGATGACATGGTGACTGGCATCATCAAATGGAGTAACTGATTTTCTGGAAGAAAACCCTCAGGGTGACTTGGTATTGGTTACTGACCCAGTGGTGACAGCTATAACTGAGTTTTAGAGGGAAAAACTAAGAACGATAATTACAGATAACAGTCAAATGAAGTACATACTTCGTTTGTTGCTACACTAATCAGCTAGTTTTCCCACTACAAGCTCAAGAAGAGGTACGATAGTCCAGTTCATATTCAGACAGATACAGACTCGGTTAACATAAGTAAGACATTTCGTTCTAAAATAGAGTTCATGTTGTTAATATTATTGTTTGTAGTAGCGAGTCCGAGGTTATACTTTGCTATAGACAACCACCGTTGTAGCAAGGTCACGCTGCTTAATAGGCGCAACCTCACAACGGTAACAAAAGAAATAAGTGGACACTACAATTTCGTAAGGAATAACTGGTGTAGTGTGATTACAACTACATCATTTACAAAAGCTTGATCAGTGGTAACGAACATTTAACTTGATTGCCCAGAATCGTTTATTTACTCAAGATACGCAGTATGTAATTCCTTTCAGTATATTATTGTTGTTAATCTGTGTTGCCAAAACGTTGACCTTGGTTTTCTTAGACCTATTTGGCCCTATGATGAGGCAGTATCTCTGATGCGTTCAGGTATGCCACATAATAACAGCAACTACTTTCGGTGATAGGGTGTTCCCTTTAGGTCATATTTTGCGTTGATACAAGAGGATTTTATGAACACAACAGATTAAATTTATGAACTGGACGAGAGAAGACGTGAAAAAACATTTGGCGCACTGGTGACGAGACGAATACGCGAAGGTGAAGTATACGGCTACTACATGTCGCTAGATACGGCTGCAGTAAAATAATCTGAGAACGGCGGCACCGCTGTCAGCCCCAGGTGACCTCTCACGGACCCCCTCCCCCAACTTGCCCCTCCCTCCCCCATCCCTCTCACTCCCATACCCTTTATCACAGCGGGTCCCCGGCATTTTCTCGGATTCTGCCATGAATATATACATAAGGCTCTCGCCCTATCGAAGATGGTGCGGACACAAAATGTTTTCGTTCCCGTTCGCGAAAACCGCTCAGAGGTAATTTTTAAATTCCCCACCTGACGTAAAAATGTAAGTCGTCTCTGAAGTAAATTCTGATAAAACGTCATACATAGCTGGCGAGTAAAATTTTGTTACTTTCTCGTAACAAGCAGCAAATACCCACATAAAGATAAAATCTACGAGAAGCAGTTTCTTTCTTCCAAGCTGCACAACGACTCTGCATAAGGGCACCGTAAAGAGACGCTTACTGACTGTGGTGTTACAAGATTTCAGGGATGATGCAGAAGGGAAAATTTATCAATTTGGGGTAAAGAACCCTTGTCTCGAAACGACAGAGTCGAATGTTACAAGCGCAAGTAATTGTGGTACCTCTAACAGTTGAGTACAACAACCGGCAGTGTTGTTGCTAAAATTGTTGGGTAGGCAACTTTCATAGGTGGTAATATGGACCGAAAGAAAGAAAACTGAGAGATACACATGGACTCCAAAATGCGTACCTAAAGAGGTGTGAGCAGTTGTATATCTCTGATACCGTGAAACACATCTCTTCTACTGCAAACAATTTGGCTTTCATACTTTTGGAGAATTTAGTGTGGACTAAAACAAGAACAACACTGTCCAATAAATACGGGCTCCAAACTGCATACCTTAAGAAGTATGGACACTTGGTCAGTAAGAATATGAGTGTTTCCCAGTAGCAAATATGAACAAGTGCTAACTTTCGACTTGGTCGTTTCCAGACTAGGGTTCTTTACCTCAAATTGACACAATTACGCTTCTCCATCATCCACGATAGTTTCTAACATCGTCCTGGAATTTCCCTGTATAATTATGTCATACCAACAGTAGGGCTCACTTATAAGAGAGGAGAAGTGACTGGCACCTTCCAAACTGGATACGCCGTCATTTACAAGGCGTGGTGACCCTCCTCTAAGGATGTGCATAAAGAGTTATAAGATGCAACAACATCACAATCAAATGTGTGAGCAGAACTGTCGCTGTAGCTATAAAAGGCTATACATTTCTATCATCAAAGAAATCTATTGCAAAAGTAACCTTAAAACAATAGAGAAGCTGGATGAAAATTAAAAGAAAAATTCCACACGGAAATCAATGGGCAGCTATAAAAGGCACACATCTTAATGACGCAATATTATATAAATAAATATCAGCTTAAATGTCAAAGTACCATATTAAGTTCATAACGTAAAGTACAAAATGAGGTAAGTCCAGTCAGATATACGGAAACCGTAAATGCAGTTCCGAAATAAGAAGTTCGATGGAGAGTCCATAACGTTTCCGGACGTTTCATGGTCTATAACAGCTGTAACAAGTCAATAAACGTTTCCAATTTTCCAGACAGTACCCTTGAAAGTAATAAATGGAGGTGCAGAGAAAAATGCTTTATTATGTTTTCAAGGAAACTGTAATTTGGTGTTTACGAAGGTGTTTTTCTATTCCATTTTGAATATTAAACTGTTGCTCTGTTGGGGACGACGGCGTGAGGGTGTGGGGGTGAGAGTGGGGTGGAGTAAGGCAGTATGGTGTGCTCATATTCCAAAGTAGTGGTGTGATATCAAAGCCTTTAGAGTGTAGTTGGGTCAGTTCTAAAACGGCCTTCGTAGTAAAGGCTATTGCCATAAAAGGCAATTTGGTAGTTTTGCCAGAGATTAAGCCCATCTAGATCGTTTTGGGAAACTTGTTATTAGGAGTTGTAAGATTGTCGTCACAGTGTTGCGATTTAAGGATATGCTAGAGTTGGCGCCAATTTAAATTCTTATGTTACTTCAGTTTTTCAACAGAAGAGCAACTTTATATGGATGAAGTCAGAAATTAGGATTGCCTTTAAACAAAATATATTAGTTGTAGTTACTTTTAAGTAAGAAGAGTCTTTGGTCTTATCTATACTGCTCAATGCTACTGATGAGAAAATTAATTTCTTACATGAAACAGTTATGAATAAGCACCAGAAGAAAATAGATACTCTTATCAGCCAACAACATAAAATTGCACAGCTGTCTTTCAATACTGAGCATCCATTCTATCCAACGGTTTCCCATTTCAACGATTTTCACTTTACTCCTGCTGAAACTATCCTTATAACCAAAGGGCTAAAATATAGTTTACTCTTAACGATGTTAGCATGAAATGTTTAACAGCCGACTATAACAGCACAGAGAACGTTCCGTTTTGAGCAAATCAAATACTTAGAAAAGTGTCCTAGAAACTAATGACGTAATCACCAAAAAAAGTAAAAACAAAAGAGATAATTAACCATAAATAGTTTCAAACGTTAACGACAAGCTTACAAAGCAACTGTAACAAAGGAAAATAAAGATAATACTTTGGTCTTTCTTAATTAAGTGATTGTATCTCAGAAACTAATGTTTTCAACTGAAAATGGTATTATTGAAATTAACATACATCAAACTCTTAAATTTCAAAATACGATGACCAAATTGATTCACCATAATAATTTTCATCTTTTACCAAAAGAAAAACCCTCATTCAAGATGATGAATCCACACTTTCCAAAATTAAGTTCCCAATTAAAGACACATAAATTTAATATGCCCATTTTTCAACTGATAATAATGTGAATTTTCCACAACACAATCTAAACAGAAACCTATTAGATCTTTTGCAAGTTTCTCCGTTTTGGAAGAGAATCATAGCATAATCGACAGATATTGAAACCAGGTTGGTAGGCACTCAGAGAGTGCATAGGTGAGGCTATGATTGTGATTGGGGCCGTAAACAGTTACTGTGAGTTGCACAATCAAACACAATATTTTTCTAAGAATTACTAATATACACATTGCATTACAAGATCACAATTAAACAATACGACTGAAGGCCTAGTTAAAGAACTTGAGCTGCTTTCTGGGCTGAGGGACCATAACCACACCAAAACTAAGAATGGCTGAAGGCCTCGGTTAGAAATCAAAAGCAAAAAATAGAAGGTAACTTTTTTCCTTTAAAAAAAATATGCCATTGAAAACAATTAGCGGTTGAACATCTACACTACACGTCTGAAGCACAACTATAATTAAAACACATTAGTAAGCAACTTTTCCAACCAAGAACATTCTTTTTAAACTTACAATAGAACGGCCAAAAGCCTAATTACAGAAATATTAACTTATTGCACGGCTGAAGGCCACAAACAACTTTGAAACAACAGCTGAAGGTCTGAACAACAATCAGAAAAACAATTTAAAATAAACCCCATCCTTGTTATAAGAAATTTTCCTTTAAAGAATACACACGGCTGAAGGCCTTATTAAAAGGGTTTCACGTAAATCCTCGGCTGAAGGCCACACATAACAAGTCGATCAACTAACGGCTTAGGGCTTAGGGCCTGGATTACAATCAATTTCAGATAAAATCAATTTTAAGGAAACAATTATTTTTCTTTTTAAAATAAAATCAATCTTCAAAATTTTAATTTAACACAGCTGAAGATCTTTATGTAAAATTTAAAACGAACTTAATTGGTACATGCTGAATTTTATGAACAATGGGAAGACTGTTTAATGTAATTGGTAGGAGAGAGTAATAGAGTTAAATCTTTGAACCTAGGTAGATGTTTGGAAGTCAGGCAATTATAAGTAAGATAGTGGGAAATAGAATGTTGCAATCATTACGTGGACCTTTATCCGTCACGTAGACTGATTCATTACGTGCCAGCTCATACGTTAAGGTGAAGCCATTTCTCAGCATTTCTTATCAGCTTGAGTGAATTTTAGAAAGTAGATCGGAGATAAAGGAGATGTAAAGATGTGAGGAGTGATCGTAAATAACGCCTGGATACGATATTGGTAAGAGCGTTTGCCACCAAAAGTTAATTCCGTATTTGTGTACCATTTCGTAACCCAGTGTTAATCTGAAAGGAAAGTTGGAATTGTTCAATCTAAGCGCGTTTGCTTCTTTCTTGTGTTTCTACCGAAAGAGGTTCTTGTGAAGTTCTGCTTGTCGAGCTTAGTAACTAGATACCCTTCACATCATCAATGGATCTCAGGGTTCTCGTGAGTTTTCTGGAGTGGATATAACATTCCAGAGTTATCGACCGCGTTAATATTCTACTGCTGTTGTGAACTCTGTCATTGTACGAACCGCGGACGCCCTCCTGATTTCTTTAGTCATATTTGCCTCATCGATCTCCTCAGGCACAATATTTTACTAATATCAAAACAACCTTCGGTAATTAAAAGCAAGTGTGGTACCATTAAGAGTGCAATGCGAATGCCACTATTAAGTACAGAGGAGAGAGCGATTAGGTGGAAACAGCACATCGAAAGGCCTGTACGATGGGAAGGACTTATCAATTGACATGATAGGAGAAGAAACATGAGTCGATAGGAAACAGATAAGGGATCCAGTTTTAAAATCAGAATTTAGAAGAGCTTTCGATGACTTAAAATCAAGGAAGGCAGAAGGGAAGGAGCAATAAAACAATTAGTCACGTTGTTGTACAGAATGTATGAGACTGGCGATAAACCATCGGACTTTTGGAAAAACATCATCCTCACAATTCCGAAGAGCCCACAAGATCGAGAGTTAACGCACAGTGGGCTTTAAAGCTCATGCAACCAACTTGCTGATAAGAATTCTATGCAGAAGAATGGAAAAGAAAATTGAGAATCTGTTACATAACGATCAGTTTGACTTAAACCTGCGTAAAGGCATCACAAAGGCTGCACTGACTTTGCGGTTGATAATGGAAGGAAGACCGAAGAAAAATCAAAATTCGTAGGATTCGTCTACCTGGAGAAAACGTTCGACAATATAACCAGGTGTAAGATGTTCGGTAGGTTGAGAAAAATGGGGTATGGTATACGAAAAGACGGGTAATATGCAATACGTACAAGAACCAAGAGGGAACAGTAAGAGCAGAAGACCAGCAACGCAGAGCACAGATTAAAATGGGTGTGAGACAGGAAAAAGACAGGAATAGAAGAAAGATTCACGAGTGGGAATTCACGGCCGAAGAGTATCAATGACAAGATTCGCTGATGACATTGCTATCCTCAAAGGAAGTGAAGAAGGGTTATAGTATGTGTGGAACGGAACAAACGTTCCAGTGAGTATAGAATATTGATTCAGGGCAAATAGATGAAATACGAAAGTAATGTGAAGTAGCAGAAATGACAAAGAAACTTCTGAGAATGAACGTTTGGTGCACGGCATTGTGTCCGTCAGACATAGGCTTTGGGAAAAACGGAATGTTGAAAATTAGACTGATAAGGTAAGGAATGAGGAGATTCTCTGCAGAATGGGCGAAGATAGAAATACTAACAAGAAATGGGACTGAATGATCATCTTTTAAAACATCAGCGCCATAGTTCTAGAGGCACTTGTAGAGAATGAAACTATAGTGGAAGATAGAGTCTGGGATGCATCCAGCTCATAATTGATGCATTTTTCCAATGCTACTACGAAATGAAAAAGACTATCACAGAAGACGAATTCGTGGCGGGCCAAACAAAACCAGTCAAAACACTGACGAAAAGAAAAAATTCTCCACTAACGAACACACAAATTTTTTTGGCAAATATCCTACGGTTTTCGTTTTCAAAACTCTTTCAAGGGAAGATGTTGTCATTCGGAAAATCGACCATGTCGATACTTACTGAATAAACGTCACACATCATGTACTGTGTGTAGCTGCCTGTGAAGAATACTGTCTGACCGCACCTGACAAAAGAGTTGTGATTCTGACACCTGCCAGGAGTGTTTTGTTTCCATGGAATCTCATCAAAGAGTATATTTTCGTGAACAGAAGCCATGGAAACAACTGTATATGCCACTCCATAATGTTTCTGATCTGTGAATACGACCAGGATTACTACACTGTCGTTAGTGAGTGCCGTTGTGTGTTACACTTTATAGAATAATGTGTTTCGAGACTCCTGATACGGAGTAATACTGACAGATCGAGGCGTACCCTTGTTTTATGCTATGCTATGTGTGATACGTACTTGATAGACTTGTATCTGATCTACAACAGCATGAAATTCTAATTTAGTATAATTCATGTTCATCGATATTACTACTTCAGACATCAGAATTCCAGGCGAAGAGTTCCTTAAGATTTTCAGTAACTTGTGCTTTGAAATCTATTTACCTACTGCATATCCCCCTCAGAAAAAAATTATGTCGTTACTGCATCATTAAGTAATCGGTAGAATCAAGAGCGCACGAGATTGTCAAATAAAGAAGTGAAATTTCGTGACGTTAGGAATTCTACGATAACGTTAAAAGCTGCAGATATTAATTAAAATCTCTGGTGCGCCGGGACTCGAAGCTGGGTCTTCTCGTTTACTTGGCATAAATGCTGAGCATTACACCACTACAGCAGTAATGTCAATATCGCTGCACGAATTAGCCAAATCGAATGCTCTCTCCAACACAAACTTCAGTTCACGTCTACAGCTTATTTTTCCCTTGCCGGTACATTGTCACCAGGGCTCTCCGGCATTGGAATAGCACCTCAGCGTTGGACGTAATGGAGAGGTACTGTACTACATGTGGTCGCATAGATCTTACAATTAAACTTTCCCCGAGACATTTAAGTCTCATCTTTATCTATGATAACGTTGGAAGCTGCAGATATGAATTAAAATTTGTCGGCTTCAGTAGTTCGCCCAGCAGTTCAGACCCTAATGCTGCGATGGTGTAATGGTTAGCATTTCTGCCCAATTAATCAAGAAGAAAGTTGTTCGAGACCCGCCCGCAGCACAAATTTTAGTTGATGTCTGCAGCATCCGACTTCATCGTAGATAAAGATGAGACTTAAATGTCTCGGGAAACTTTAATTATAAGATCTATACCGTTGCGGATTCTGTTCACTCCATACTGGAAATGCTGTGGAAGAATGCTTCTATAAGGACCACACAGGATTTTACAATAGTGTAGCTAAACAGGAAGACAGCGTTAGATAATTCAAAGGACATGTTTTAAAGGATTAAAATATGATACTCAAGGAGGATGCAATGTCGTACATGTGATACACCGGTTAGAAACAGTAATGTAAGGCGAAGGTGATCCAACCCCAGAGCAAAATGGAAAGTGCTATGCTTCCCAGACCTCTTTAACTCATTGTACTTCGTATGAACAAGATGAATGGGTTGACATTTTGAGTTTGGCGTCTTAGATTCATTCCTAGAGGAAGGCGTCTTCCAGTTGCCAGAGCAGCGAAACGAACTGAAGAAAATATAGAAACTAAACTAGGAAATTGCAGTGATCGTGACAGATTTTAAATAATTAAAATATGCTAGTCAAGGGAAGATAGTCAATCATACAAAATCAGACAAATCTATGAGAGAGGGTAGACTGGGGAAAGAGGTAAGAAAAATACAAACGTACTTTGCGATATGATTCACGCACGTAAAAAAATAATATATAGCCCTCCAGAGAAAAGTGCCTAGTGGCGTAAAATCAAGTGACGTGTATGCCAACTGAAGACTACACCTCCTGTCCAGCGACCGGGATAGATCCGTGTTAGCACTTTTCCTGCGCAAAGTGAGTAATGAGCCGAGCACTAGTCGTGCTGGTACCACATTCATCTGCGTATTTCAATCAGTACTTCCTGTATAAGTGGCTGAACATAGTGTGCACATCTTTGACCGGTAGAAGTAAGGGGCAGTCACGTTGTCACGAATAATGCCGCACTGATCGTTAACACTGCACGGCCTCTATTCAACTTGCTTGTGCCAGTCAGGCTTCTCAGATGCCCAATAATGCACATTTCTTACACTAAGTTTTCCATGATGCGTAAAGGTAGCTAGATCGGTAAAGGGAGTCGCTTGAAGAAAGATCTTAAGTTCCGGATGTCGCATCAGAGCAGAGCAACTGAATTCTACGCGTCTTCTGCAATTCTGCAGTTTAAACAGCTGCTGAAGTAACACATGATGCGGATTCAAGCCGTTAACGATAAAAATGAGAGCAACACCTGGCTGACTTATTCCAGGCACTTTCATACAATGCTAGCGCTGTGATGTGGATTACTAGTAGCTGTGGTCAAAACAAATAGACTGTGCAACACAATTAAAAGTTCACTTCCTCGAAATCCAGTAAATGTCTCCCATTGTGACACAGGGCTGTGAAATTTGGCTCAAAGGTGCCTAAAACGTTGCTCTGTAGCGGTGCGAATCTGTGGCGCCCTGCGACGTCAATCTCGAGTTCGGCGACGCTTAAAACAGCAGGATGACACAAGCGAAAATAAACCTGGACCTCAGAATTTCATTAGAAGTGTAATGAAATGAAATGTCGTGTGACGAGGGCCTCCCTTCGGGTAGACCGTTCGCCTGGTGCAAGTCTTTCGATTTGACGCCACTTCTGCGACTTGCGCGTCGATGGGGATGAAATGATGGTGATTACGACAACACAACATCCTGTCCCTGAGCGGAGAAAATCTCCGACCCAGCCGGGAATCGAACCAGGGCCCTTTGAATTGACAGTCTGTCGAGCTGACAACTCAGCTACCGGCGGCGGACATTTGAAATCTAATGTGAGGTAGTGAATGCCACATTGGCATTGGCACTAAATTTCGCCACAATATAGCCCAGCGCTACCACGGATGTGTCGCAGAACGGGATCATCGTGTGACACGTCCAAGGAGACGATGGGCAGAATTGTGGTGGCTGCTGTTGCCACTCACAGACAGGACGTGTCAACGATGATCCCGTTGTGCGACACGTCCTTGGTAGCGCTGGGCTAAATTGTGGCGAAATTTAGAGCCAATGTGGCATTCATTAACCCTCCGTCAAATCCCTTCTTACCCACGTTTCACCCGTTCTTTTGGCGCCTGTTTGATGAAGGTCATAGCCTAGCCGCGACGCCTGGAGTTGAAATCACGCGGGTTTTGAGCCTTGTGCGGCTCGCGTTGATGCCATTCATAGCTTGGCATGTTGTAATAGCGATAGTGGCGTCTCGTTTTCTTAGTGTGTCACTGGCACCACTACGTTTGCTCGTCTTGTCTGTCCGTGAGTGGCAGCAGCAGCGCTTGTCGATAGCGGGTACTGTGGTACCATCTTTGGAACGGCCGCTGGTACTTCCGGGTCGTGTTGTATCGAGAGAGATGAGTGGGGACGGAGAGGTAGTGAGGTCCGGACAGCCAGTACTCGCCCGACGGCTGGCGGCACACATGCACTGTCCGAAGGATGTGGTCGTGAGAGCGCACGACCACGTCAGGGACCGGATTCAGCGAGTTTTAGTTGAATGGACCGTGATATTCGAGTAGTGCAACTTTCGCCTTTGTGTGTGTGTGTGTGTGTGTGTGTGTGTGTGTGTGTGTGTGTGTCCGCTCGTCGAAGTGACCTCATGACAATAAGTTGTCAGTCGACAATTTATACTGGGAACTTCCCCGTGCCTAACTTGAATGGGTACGACCATTGGTTGGTCGTTCGGTCTGTTGTCGCGGCGGACGGCGTGCATTTCCAACCGCTTCTTGCTTCTCTGTGTTTGTGCCGACTTATAATTCGTCTGTGGTGTTTCACAGTGATTGGTTTTAGTATTGTGAGTGTGAATCTTCTGGTTTTGAATGAGAAGTTATTTTAATGCTGTATGCGTACAGGATTTGGTGAGGGAGTTGCGAACGGACATCAGTTCGGTTGGGGCGCAGCAGCGAACAGGTCCGTGCAACGCGGGGGCAAGCCGTGGCCACTGGCGGCGTGCTGACACTGCGGGATCGTGGAGGGGTAGCTGCGAGAGCGACGACGTCGTTGCACACCGAACCCTAGATGTTTAAGGTGAGTTAAGAGTTAACTGCTAATGCAACCTCGACTATTCTGAGATCTCGCCTTTGGTCGACAGGTTGTTGCTCCCAGGGCCTGGCGGCAACGAGTGTAGTTTTTCGAGGCAGTGAAATATTGCAGCCATCTTTCTCTATTTGTTATTCATCACTGAATTTAGTATTATTCTTATTAGTGAAGTGCAACCGGCGGTATTTTCTGCCTTGTGGCCGCTAACGCCCCAGTTACCTGCTCTGGAGGTTAGCGTACTTTTCCGGCAGTGTACCTTTCCTCGCCGTGTTGATGCTATCCAACACGTGTGATGATGATGTTTGGTTTGTGGGGCGCTCAACTGCGTGGTTATCAGCGCCCGTACAATTATCCAATCTTTGCTCAGTCCAATTTCGCCACTTTCCTGGATGATGATGAAATGATGAGGACAACACAAACACCCAGTCATCTCGAGGCAGGTGAAAATCCCTGACCCCGCCGGGAATCGAACCCGGGACCCCGTGCTCGGGAAGCGAGAACGCTACCGCGAGACCACGAGCGGCGGACTATCCAACACGGGGTGTAGTTCGACAGCCTCTTGTGTTGTACTGTGCATATTTTGTTGGGAAGTCTACCTTGGTTCTAGTGTTTCCTTCAGCCTTTGGTGTTTTCTGAAGACGTAGAGCTGTCTGGCTCTTCGCCCTTGCCTAAAAATATTCCATCGTCGTACCGGTGACCGGACGTTAGGAGGATTGGTTAGTCGGTCGATCGGCGCTAAAGCTGCCCCTGCTTTGAGTTTCCATCCTGTTACGTGAGTACAACTCTTCTTTGCCTGTCTGACCTCACTTTCTGAGTTACCTTTCCACGCCGACCCTTGGAACACTTGCTGAGAACCACTTGTCCTGATTCCTTAAATTGTCATGTTTGTTTTAAGGCTAATTGTAACTTTCTAATTATTGTCGGCGTGGCATTCAGCCGAGCAATAATTTCACTTCTTTCGTGATACAGCCTTCATCCATGTTACAATTTTTTTTAAAGCAAACTTGTTTTAAAAGCAAAGTATTTGTTGAAATGTGTGCTCTTGGGAATTGTTCTTCTGACTTCTGATTCAGGTCTTCAGCCGTTTATTTTTTGAGGTTATTGTTGGTGGCCTTCGGCCCCAAAATTGTGGAATTTTTTTCATGTGACAAGGTCTTCAGCCGGCATACAGTCAATTGTGTCTTTTTAAGAGATTGTTTTAAAATTTTAATTTCTTTAAACAATGTTTACGTATTTGTTGTGTAGCCGAGAGTAGCTGAATACGGCCCCGTCCACAATCGTATCCTTATCCTGCCTCATCCTGAGAAACCAGCTCCCAGTTTTCTTATGGTCGGCCGAGAAAAGTATTTCAGGCACACTATCGCTCAGTATCGACACCTATATGTCTCATGCGGTGGCATAAATTTCGTTAAGAAAACCGTCCCTTCCATTAGGGCGTTGATTCCCTAACGTTTCACTGTCGAAAACGACAGTTCACAGTGCGGTGAGCAAGAAGACAACATTTGACATTGCTGAAATCCCCAGATGACCTAGCCCTTCACTGAAGAGAACATGGGCACTCCTCTTTAGAACAGTTTTGATTTTTGTTCTAGTGTACAGGATGGATCCACTACGGACAATTCGACGAAATTTAAACATGATCCGAAACAGAAAAGAGTGTTTGTATTTTTCCAGCCTTCCTGTTTCGCGGTCTCCTGCAGCGTAATATCATGAAGGGTGGAACGCGAAGAGGGGGAGGGGGGGTTTAAACTTGACACATCCGTAAATAAAACTGTGGAGGTTCCCTCTAAGACAGGTTGGCAACACCTTCGGTGTCACGGCGCATCTTTCTGGGGAACTTTAAAACTTTTTCCGTACTGAGAGAGAGCCAGTAGCTGATTCATAGGCGCCGGTGAGACAGTCCTGTCATTTGACACCCCAGACACTGTAGCAAAGCTCTTTCGAGCAGAGAGGCGGAACGATAAGGTTGAGGGATAAGGTTTGCGCAAGTTGGCGGGAGAGCGCAAGCACACGAGATCCGAGCTGCCGGATTGTTCTGCTGCAGAAAGTAATCAAGTTTATTTGCCTGTGGTACATCGTTTTGTACGTTAAAATCTAGGAGATGAGTAGTAAATTTCAAAACAGATTTCTATCAATCGTCTAAATGAGGGACGTACTGACGACATTGCGTCGGCTGCTACACAGCTTCCGTGTCACGTCGGAAGCTGGCACAGCTTCGTAAAGACGTCAAGTAAAATTTTTTCTGAGAAAGCTAAGAGTCTAATAACAAGGTTGTCAAAACTGATTACAAAATTTAACATTTTAGTACAAACTGGACTGTATTATAGGTCAAAATGCGACATAAAACAAAATCAATTGCAAAAAGAAACCAAAATCATTATATGTGTCACTGTGAATAAAAGAGATTACTGCCAGCAAAGAATAACGCAAAAGACTATAGCGCCAATGGTCAGAATGATGTCTCATTTTTCGCTGTCAGCGAGCATTATGGTGTTAACTAACTCGTTCGACATTACAATGAAAGACTGCCTTTATGATGAACGGAAAATCAGACAACTAACGATTTTCTTGAATAAGTTGAGGGACTGCTGCCTGATAGCGTCGAAATCCACCGATAGACCGACAGTTAACCTTCCCTGTCTTTTTAAGACGTTTTACAATTTGAAATAAAATCACGAACTACCGTGCGGGTCTTCGAAATTAGTACACTGCTTTTGGAGAGCGAAAAGCTGGTATTTCCCTCTTTTGGAAGTACGATACCAGGAGCAGAAACATAGTTCCATTTCAAAAATCAAAGCTGATACCTATTACTAATGGAGCTATGGGAAAATACTGTACGTCGTTCACCGAGGACCTTCTTATAATACATCTTTGTGAAAATAGAGTTACGAGCTCTTATATGGTTCGCAAGTGTTTGTGGTGAACAGTTTAGCTGGATTACCCTAAATATGAGAAGCCTCACACATTTACTTCGACATTACCAGTCATTCAAACTGCGGTCTAGCATCGGAAGGATAAAGCTGTTCTGGATTAAAAAATAACAGTTCCCTCGTAAGACATACAAATAAGACATGATGTTTGGATTTCTTTTTAAGCGAGGAATGGAGTACGGAGAGAGACTATTAACGTAAGATATCCAGGACAGTCGAAATAACGGGTGGGAGTCGGTAAATTTAGGAGGTGATGAAAGAAATTGGCAACGAAGGAAAGACAAGAGAGAAAAACCTCGGCAGTATAACGTTCTGTTTGAGTAGGTAATATGTGACCAGATTAACGGCTAAGGTAATGAAGTGGGGCGTTGACCAATGTGTACAGAAGTGATTAAAATGCCGTTGAAGAAATGAAAACTATATCCTGCACAGTGCAGCTACAGAGACCAAACAAAATCATAGAAATACGACTGGAAGAAATGTAGGAAACGTTTGTGGTGAAATCAGAAGAGTTGCTGAAAATTTGACGTGTAAAATGTATGCTTGGAATCTTTCTTTCAGTCCTGTGGATGACTCTTTTGGGTCGGTAACTGCGTTTCGAAACTGTGTTCAAGGCATAGCTTCTTATACTAGTAATGAAAACGTCCGCGATTCCAGGTCAGAAATCCGCCACAGCTTAAATTTTGAATAATAATCAGCATTGGTGTCCGAAGACTTCCGGCGTAGGATATCACCCCCATTCTGCCAACAGTCTTGTTCAACAGGACGGAGGAGTGGACAGAGTACAGAAAACTCTCTTGGCCTTGGAATGGGAAAATGCCCCTAAAGACGAAAGAATCAGCAATGGTCAACGGCATGAGGATGCAGAAGGCAATGCAAACCACTGCATTAAAAAGACACATAACGTGTATCCGCATGACATGTAGTCTGTAATTAAAAAAAGTGTCATTGTGATCTCTCTCCAGTAGCAACAGATTCCGGAATAATCTCCCATTCAGATCTCCACAAGCGGACTGCCAAGGGGGCGGAGACCATGAGAAAAAGATCGAATAACCAACGGAAGGATAACGTTCTACGAGTCGGGGCGTGGAATGTCAGAAGCTTGAACGTCTTAGGGAAATTAGAAAATCGGAAAAGGGAAATACAAAGGCTCACTCTAGATATGTGTGATGTTCTTAAGTTAGTTAGGTTTAATTAGTTCTAAGTTCTAGGCGACTGATGACCTCAGAAGTTAAGTCGCATAGTGCTCAGAGCCATTTGAACCATTTTTTCTTAAATTTGGCCTAGTAATAGCGAATACACTGTTCAAGAATAGCAGTAGGAGGAAGTATACTTGCAAAAGGCCGGGTGCTACGGAAAGACTTCAGTTAGATAACATCACTGTCAGGCAGAGATTCTGAAATCAATCATTAGGCTGTAAGGCGTACCTAGGAGCAGATATAGACTAGGATCACAATGTAGTAGTGATGAAGAGGAGGCTGAAACATAAGAGATGTCAGGAAGAATCAATACGCAAAGAAGTTGGGTACGGAAGTTCTAAATAATGACGAGATACGCTTGCAAGCCTGTAAAGCTATATATACAACAACAAGAAATAGTTAAGTATGTAGTACAGTTGAAGACGAATGGACATCTTTGAAAAGAGCAATCGCAGAAGTTGGAAAGAAAAAACATAGATACAAAGAAGGTACCTCCGAAGAAGCCTTGGGTCAGAAGAAATACTTTAGTCGATCGGTGAAAGAAGGAAGTACAAAAATGTTCAGGAAAGTTCGGAATACAGAAATAGAAGTTGCTGAGGAGTAAAATAAATAGGGAGTGCAGGGACGCTAAGATGAAACAGCTGCATGAAAAATTTGAAGAAATCTAAAAAAAAAATGATTGTTGGAAGGACTGAGTTAGCATATAAGAAAGTGAAAACAATCTTCGGTGAAATTAAAAGCAAAGGCGGGAACATTAAGAGCGCAACGAGAATCCCATTGATAAATACAGAGGAGAAAGTGGATATGAGGAAAGAGAACATTGAAGGCGTTTATGAGGGAGAAGATTTGTCTAAAGTGATGGAAGAGGAAGCAGAAGCGATTTAGAGGAGGTTGGGCATTCCGTGTTAAAGACAGAATTAAAGAGTGCGTATAAGATAAAGTAAATCAGGGGGAATAAATAACATTCATCAGAATTTCTAATATCATACCGCGCGGGATTAGCCGAGCCGCCTGAGGCGCGGCAGTCCTGGACTGTGCGGCTGGTCCCGGCGGGGGTTCGAATCCTCCCTCGGGCATGGGTGTGTGTGTCTGTCCTTAGGATAATTTAGGTTAGGTAGTGTGTAAGCTTAGGGACTGATGACCTTAGCAGTTAAGTCTCATAAGATTTCACACACATTTGAACATTTTTCTAATATCATAAAGGGAAGTTATAGGGAAACGACTATTCACGTCTGCGCGTAGAATATACGAGTATGGCGACATACCATCTGACTTCCGGAAAAATTTCATCCACACTATTCCGCAGACTGCAAAAGCTGACAAGTGAGAGACTTATTGCAAAATCAGCTTAACAGCTGACGCATCTAAGTTGCTGACAAGAGTAATGTACAGAAGAATGGAAAAGAAAATTGAGGATGCGCTAGATGACGATCGCTTTGGCTTTAGGAAAGGTAAAGGCTCCAGAGAGGTAATTCTGACATTGCCGTTTAAACTGGAAGCAAGACTAAAGAAAAATTAAGACACGTTCATAGGATTTTCAACCTAGGAAAAGGGTTCGAAAATGTAAAATGGTGAAAGTTGTTGGAAATTCTGAGAAAAATAGGAGTAGGCTCTGGGGAGAGACGGATGATATGCAATATGTAGATGAGCGAAGAGGAAATAATAAGAATGGGCAACCAAGAGCGAAGTGCTCGGATAAATAAAAAACTTGCAAGACAATGATGTAGTCTTTCGCCCCCGCTGTTTAATCTGTACATCGAGGGAGCAACGATGGAAATTAAAGAAAGTCTCGGGAGTGAAATTAAAATTCAAGGTGAAAGGATATCAATGATACGGTTCGCTGATGACATTGCTATCCTGAGTCAAAGTGAAGAAGAATTACATGATCTTCTGTATGGAAGGAGAAGTCTAATGTGTACATAATATGGATTGGGAGTAGTTCGAAGAAAGACGAAAGTAATGAGAAGTAGCAGAAATGAGAACAGCGAGAAACTTAACATCAGACCTGGTCTCGAAATAGATGAAATTAGGGAGTTCTGCTACCTAGGCAGCAAAATAATCAATGACAGACGGACCAAGGAGGACATCAAATGCAGATTAGCACTGGCAAAAAAGGGTATTCCTGACCAAGAGAAATCTACTACTGTCAAACATATGTCTTAATTTGAGGAACAAATGTCTGTGAAAGCAATCTTGGAGCACAGCATCGTGTGGTAGTGAAACAGAGGCTGTGGGAAAACCGTAACAAAAGAGAAGCGGAGCGTTTGAGATGTGATGCTATAAACGAATGTTGATAATTAGGTGGGCTGGTAAAGTAAGGAATGAGGAGGTTCTGTGCAGAACTGGAGAGGAAAGGAATGTGTGGAAAACATTAACAAGGAGAAGGGACAGGATGATAGGACACCTGTTAAGACATCAGTGAATGAATTCCATGATACCAGAGGTAGCTACACTCGTAAATTGTAAAAACCGTAGAGGGAGGCAGAGATTGGAATACACCCGGCAAATAATTTGGACATACGTTGCTAGTGCTGCTCTGAAATTAAGAGGTTGGCTCAGCAGGGGAATTCGTGGTGGGCCACGTCAAACCAGTAAGACAACTGTTGACTGAAAGAAAGAAAAATAATAAAAAAAAAAAACTGCATCCGCTCAGGTGTGGCTGTTCCTTTTTTGTAGTTTCTCTTGGAATCACAGAGGAACTCTACATTTCCGAGTGTAAACAGGTCTTTATGTATAATCTATGCAGTTGAATCCTATTTTCTGTTCATTGTAAGCCACTGCAGACGGTGCCTTTCCCTCGATCGTGATAGGTCGCTACACGTAACGAAGTGCAGGAAAGACGCGAAATGTGTATTTACTCTGATCTGTTGTTATACCGAAACTGTCACCAAATTCTAAGGAATGACTCCACGAATACTGAGAGAAATCATTAATTAAATAGATTTACATCTACATCTACATCTACATTTATACTCCGCAAGCCACCCAACGGTGTGTGGCGGAGAGCACCTTACGTGCCACTGTCATTACCTCCCTTTCCTGTTCCAGTCGCGTATGGTTCGCGGGAAGAACGACTGTCTGAAAGCCTCCGTGCGCGCTCTAATCTCTCTAATTTTACATTCGTGATCTCCTCGGGAGGTATAAGTAGGGGGAAGCAATATATTCGATACCTCATCCAGAAACGCACCCTCTCGAAACCTGGCGAGCAAGCCTACACCGCGATGCAGAGCGCCTCTCTTGCAGAGTCTGCCACTTGAGTTTATTAAACATCTCCGTAACGCTATCACGGTTACCAAATAACCCTGTGACGAAACGCGCCGCTCTTCTTTGGATCTTCTCTATCTCCTCCGTCAAACCGATCTGGTACGGATCCCACACTGATGAGCAATACTCAAGTATAGGTCGAACGAGTGTTTTGTAAGCCACCTCCTTTGTTGATGGACTACATTTTCTAAGCACTCTCCCAATGAATCTCAACCTGGTACCCGCCTTACCAACAATTAATTTTATATGATCATTCCACTTCAAATCGTTCCGCATGCATACTCCCAGATATTTTACAGAAGTAAGTGCTACCAATGTTAATTCCGCTATCATATAATCATACAATAAAGGATCCTTCTTTCTATGTATTCGCAATACATTACATTTGTCTATGTTAAGGGTCAGTTGCCACTCCCTGCACCAAGTGCCTATCCGCTGCAGATCTTCCTGCATTTCGCTACAATTTTCTAATGCTGCAACTTCTCTGTATACTACAGCATCATCCGCGAAAAGCCGCATGGAACTTCCGACACTATCTACTAGGTCATTTATATATATTGTGAAAAGCAATGGTCCCATAACACTCCCCTGTGGCACGCCAGAGGTTACTTTAACGTCTGTAGACGTCTCTCCATTGATAACAACATGCTGTGTTTTGTTTGCTAAAAACTCTTCAATCCAGCCACACAGCTGGTCTGATATTCCGTAGGCTCTTACTTTGTTTATCAGGCGACAGTGCGGAACTGTATCGAACGCCTTCTGGAAGTCAAGAAAAATAGCATCTACCTGGGAGCCTGTATCTAATATTTTCTGGGTCTCATGAACAAATAAAGCGAGTTGGGTTTCACACGATCGCTGTTTCCGGAATCCATGTTGATTCCTACATAGTAGATTCTGGGTTTCCAAAAACGACATGATACTCGAGCAAAAAAACATGTTCTAAAATTCTACAAGAGATCGACGTCGGAGATATAGGTCTATAGTATTGCGCATCTGCTCGACGACCCTTCTTGAAGCCTGGGACTACCTGTGCTCTTTTCCAATCATTTGGAACCTTCCGTTCCTCCAGAGACTTGCGGTACACGGCTGTTAGATGGGGGGCAAGTTCTTTCGCGTACTCTGTGTAGAATCGAATTGGTATCCCGTCAGGTCCAGTGGACTTTCCTCTATTGAGTGATTCCAGTTGCTTTTCTATTCCTTGGACACTTATTTCGATGTCAGCCATTTTTTCGTTTGTGCGAGGATTTAGAGAAGGAACTGCAGTGCGGTCTTCCTCTGTGAAACAGCTTTGGAAAAAGGTGTTTAGTATTTCAGCTTTACGCGTGTCATCCTCTGTTTCAATGCCATCATCATCCCGTAGTGTCTGGATATGCTGTTTCGAGCCACTTACTGATTTAATGTAAGACCAGAACTTCCTAGGATTTTCTGTCAAGTCGGTACATAGAATTTTACTTTCAAATTCACTGAACGCTTCACGCATAGCCCTCCTTACGCTAACTTTGACATCGTTTAGCTTCTGTTTGTCTGAGAGGTTTTGGCTGCGTTTAAACTTGGTGTGGAGCTCTCTTTGCTTTCGCAGTAGCTTCCTAACTTTGTTGTTGTACCACGGTGGGTTTTTCCCGTCCCTCACAGTTTTACTCGGCACGTACCTGTCTAAAACGCATTTTACGATTGCCTTGAACCTTTTCCATAAACACTCAACATTGTCAGTGTCGGAACAGAAATTTTCGTTTTGATCTGTTAGGTAGTCTGAAATCTGCCTTCTATTACTCTTGCTAAACAGATAAACCTTCCTCCCTTTTTTTATATTCCTATTAACTTCCATATTCAGGTATGCTGCAACGGCCTTATGATCACTGATTCCCTGTTCTGTACATACAGAGTCGAAAAGTTCGGGTCTGTTTGTTATCAGTAGGTCCAAGATGTTATCTCCACGAGTCGGTTCTCTGTTTAATTGCTCGAGGTAATTTTCGGATAGTGCATTCAGTATAATGTCACTCGATGCTCTGTCCCTACCACCCGTCCGAAACATCTGAGTGTCCCAGTCTATATCTGGTAAATTGAAATCTCCACCTAAGACTATAACATGCTGAGAAAATTTATGTGAAATGTATTCCAAATTTTCTCTCAGTTGTTCTGCCACTAATGCTGTTGAGTCGGGAGGTCGGTAAAAGGAGCCAATTATTAATCTAGTTCGGTTGTTGAGTGTAACCTCCACCCATAATAATTCACAGGAACTATCCACTTCTACTTCACTACAGGATAAACTACTACTAACAGCGACGAACACTCCACCACCGGTTGCATGCAATCTATCCTTTCTAAACACCGTCTGTAGCTTTGTAAAAATTTCGGCAGAATTTATCTCTGGCTTAAGCCAGCTTTCTGTTTCGTCAACGTATAATTTTGCTCTCGTGCTTCACAGTATAATGTATTTTAGGGAATTACATACTAGGTAAAATAACATGACAAGGCTATGGACGAAACCAGCTGAGTGGCACGACGTGCTCTAAGTGATACAGAAACGTCCCCCGCCGCCAGTACACCCGCCCCTGCTCCTGCCCAACCCCGCACCCGAACACGCCCACCACACCCACGGATGACGTCACGTGTTTTTCTGAGCCTGCATGTTGGAACCAGCGCCCTCCCCCGTCCCCACCCTCCACCTCCCACAAAAAATTGGAATTGTTTGGTAATTAAAATTGGCGGTGCCCATTCTGAGACTCAAACCCTGGTCTTCCTAACACAATTAAACTACCAGAAGCACATCTAACTGACGGGAAATTAAAAAGGGCGGTGCCTTTTTCGGGACTCGAACAATGATTCTACTTTTTGCTTAAAGTCAGTCGATGCATTCACCGTCCTTATTTCAGATTTAAGTGTACTGATGTGCACGGAGCTCAGACCCTTTTCCAGACTGTTTTAAAACCTCGTTTAAATCGTCAATATCGTATGCACCATGTTCAATTTCTACAATTTCTTCTTTACCATTAATTTCCAGATGCGGCTTACTATTAGCCTCTGTAATACTTGAGATAAATTTGTGTGTCTCCAGCCAATCAGCGGGATGCTCCAATCTCCAACGTTTAAATCAACTGATGGGAAGTAATTCGCACGTAGTACAGACTTTCGTTCTTTTAACGTCAGAGTGAACGACATTGCATCCAATCATCGACTGCTGAATGAGTGCTTAATACCTGAACTGACCTGAAAAGACAGGAGGAACATGATGTTTAGATGACCACACAGGAATGTATTAAAGTCTTGGTACCTTAGAAAATTGTAGAACACTCGTCTTCTGCCTGTGAAGTATCGTTGTAATTCATCTGGGGTAGCAGGTCGCCGAATGAATCCAAATAGTAAACGATATTTGTATTTTTCTTTAAACATATGATCCCCAGTGAGTTCCAGGTCCTCCTGCTACATCCAGATTCACAATTCCGCATTCTCCTGGTTTCCACATAGTCTTCGGTAATGTATTCCGTATAAACACATCTCTGAATCTTCTAATATTGAATTTCTTCGTAACAAACTTCAGCAGAGCTGTATTCGTAAGCGCCCTACCTGGTAAGACCGCTAGGGGGCTTTTTTTTGTTTATGAAGAGACCCAGTCCTTTCTTGTATGGTTTCAAGTATAGCCCTTTTCAGATGGCTGCTACCTCCATCATGCGGTTATGTTTAAGAGTCCGTCTAAGGCAGGAATGAGGAAGGGAATAATTCCACCCGACGTCTTGGGTATTGGTAGAGCTCTGGGGGATTTAATTGATTTTTTTTTCTCACTCCTTTCTGCGTCAGGGTGCTTTAAGCTGCACACAACGCAGTCAGGATGCAGTTCTTCATGCACCCTTTGGTTTTCATCTTCTTCCTTAGCACACTACGTGTAGCGCTCATAACGTGGCTGAACTTCGGCGGCGTGGCGGTATTTATTTGCTGCGTAAGCGATGTCGTGTTCCATACACGCTTCGTCACGTAGATTTATCCCCTTATCACCGCGTGCCAATCGTATTTGTAGTTTTGTTCCAGGTCCGCAGTAGTTCAATCCACGAATGTGTAATTCGACTGGTAGTTAGATGAGAACACCATCACCTTCTCTAATGCGTCCCCTATCACACGTGTTATGCTACTGAGGTGCTTGTGGTCAGTGCTCCCTTTTATATAACAAATAGTCAGCGTCGATCCAGCTGTTTTGTGATGCGGGAAAACCCAGCCATTCAGCCAACGCTCTGTTCCCTCGGCGCCTGATGACCCTCTCTACGAGATATACATCTGGTTCCGGGCTCTTCTGTAACTCTTGTGTGTAAAAGCATTCTGCAATTTCAGTACCACTGCTGCTGTTCTTTAAGAGAAAGGTTCTAGGATTCTTTCTTTGGACTTTGGAAACCGTGAATACCTCAGTTAAGCAGTTAGGCATGTATGACTTCTCAAATGTTGTCTTGAGTTTTGAAATACGTACTAAATCATTTACATTAAATTGCTGTTTTCTTGTATCTACCATTTGAATACAATTGTGTATCATATCTGGAAGTATATTATCACGAACATCGATTGGTCTCATTTTTATTGTGCGACATTTGGCTCGATTATACTGTGCAATTATTTTCGGGAGCTTATCGATCCATCTGTGTGAGCCACGAAGATTGAATTGCAGCCATATTCGGGTTTTCACTGTTATGCTCAAGCGTTCCACGATACTCGCCTTTAGTTGGGTGAACGTTGAGTAGTGATGTATTCCACATCGCTCCATCACAGCCTTGAAATATTTACTGTGAAACTCACAGCCGTGATCTCTTTGAAGGTTATCTGAACTTCGATTCGTCCCCGTCTGCAGCAATCCATGAAACACATTCACAACTTTCTCCTCTGTTTTCGCTTTCACGTGTAATGCCCAGACATATTTAAAATAAGTATCAATGACCATTAAAATATATCTAAATCCGTTTTTCACACGTGAATATTTACTTATGTCGATAAGATCCACCTGCCACAGGTCGTCCAAACCTTTAATCATAACATACCTTCGGGGGTATGTTTTGCGTGCTGGTTTGTGCAGTTCTCGAACTCCATACTTATTCTATGATGCCTCTCTCTCTAAGCTCAGAAATTATTGAAATAACTTCATTTGAATGAGCTGTATTACCAGCGGCAGCTGAGGCCATGAGCAGTCGTAGCCTATTAGCTCATTGGGGTCGTCGTAATATATATACTGTGGGAGTCGATTGTTCACTCTTTTATGCTGAGTGGCAGTACCATAAACACTGTAATTTTTTTCACCATCCAAAATAGGTCTCATAATGGATTTGTATTTCGCATTTCTTCGAAATTTTGCATTCTTATGCAGATCAGTCAAAAGCAATATGTCACGATACATTTTCAGATCTTTAGGCGAATAATTTACAGTTTTTGTGGGTCTTATGAAAATAAGGTTCAGTAGACCGGATGTCCTTAGAAACTCTCCGATCTGTATTGTTTCCTCATTTAAAGTTATAGGCTATGTGACCAACATGTATGGTTACTCACGAGTGATACCGAATGTTTAGTATATCCTAGCGTCGCTGTGACGGTTAATGAAATCAGCAATAGCGTCGTCGTCGACGCTGTGGAATTTCGCTGAGAGTTCATCGAGAGATTCAGTAACTGCCTTAAAAGATTCTCGCAGTGTCTGCTCCCGCTTCAAATGCCCTAACTTCTCGCGAACGGCCTTTCGCGCCTCGATGACTTTATGCGTAGTCGACGCCTCGGTGTATACTAATTGGACTTCTGTGCGGTGTGAGGTTTTATATATCCGCTCTTCTTCTTTTTATGCTGCTCCCCCTTCACGATAACAGCTATTTTCCCTTCAGTTTCTTTTCAATTGCGTTAACCCGTTCGTACACTGGCCCGTTCTCAATGACAGCTATTCCCCTTCAGTTAAACCGTTTATTTTTCTTCTCTATTGCATTAACCCGATCATTCAGTACGTTGTTCAGTCTCAGAAGGGTTTGACACTACGTCTCTAGTTGCTTGCTTACAACTCCCACTTTATGTTCGAGAGTTTGAATTTTCGCGTCCACTACAAGCGAATGTTTTCTCTATGTACTCACATCCTATCAAACTGAGCTCCCGGGTGTGTGTGAATTTATCCACGATGATGCGTATACTGACGTACTCACCTCTTTGCATATATAGGAACTCCTGGAAGTCTGGGGCCCATATGCAAACTGAGAAAAACATGTGACGTCATCTGGGGTTGGCGTGCTCGAGGACGGGGGTGGGGGGCGGGGGTTTGGGTGTCCAGGGACAGGGGGTGATTAATTGATCAATTTCATTAATTTAATTAATTTGCATAGCAATTTGATATCAAAATTCCACTGAGGCCGCCACTACCCTACTACTTGCAGTACAGATGCAGCAGGCTACAGATGCTCTTACCAGAGTCCAGGTGGGATGGCTGCTGGCGTCGAAAGCATTCGGAGTTCCCCTGACTACGCTTGGGAGACTGACTAAGAATACGAACGAAACCTTCAGTCGTTTTCAGAATGTACTGAGTAGACTTTAGCAAACTTTGAACACTGGGTTGGAACGTAAACTGGTAAAACACTTGCAACTATTGGAGTCCCACATGTTTGGTATACTGAGGAGCAGCCGCAAAAAGCAAAGTGGTAACTTATTTTAGGAAAAGAAATATTGTACGGAACAGACCATTTTGAAGGCAATAGATGTTTTCGAAGATTGTCACTGTATGGATTGCTTGGAACAGTACATGGTTTAAAACCCGAGGTACACTGGTTAAGGTGTCAGTAGTGTAATTTGTGGTCAGACACTGAATGTGCTGGGGTAGGCCACAGAACAAAAAAAATTGTTTGTGATGTCTGCAAATAGATAAGATTAATGAGAAGCATATTTTCGAAAATGGAAGTAATTTTATTGTTTCACGTATTAACATTTTTAATTCTACTTTCAGTCTGCACCTTTTGTACGACTGAACCGAGACAACTGATGCCGTTGAATTGTTTCGGGAATAGACTTTTATTTGTTAGGTAAAAATCTATTAAATGTATCAGATAACTATTGTTTATCTAAATTTCATACTATTTTTATTGCTGTGTTGTTTTACCCTGACATCGGTCTAAAATGACATATTATGTATTTTTTACAATATTGCCAAACGAATGGTAGCGAAACCTACAGGTGAATGAGGCACGGCCGGCCGCGTTGGTCTAGCGGTTCTAGGCGCTCAGTCCGGAACCGCGCGACCGCTACGGTCGCAGGTTCGAATCCTGCCTCGGGCATGGATGTGTGTGATGTCCTTAGGTTAGTTAGGTTTAAGTAGTTCTAAGTTCTAGGGGACTGATGACCTCAGAAGTTAAGTCACATAGTGCTCAGAGCCATTTGAACCAATTTTTGAATGCTAACTGGACAAGCAATTACCAATGCTCGCAGAGGTCTTTGCAGATTACTCAGTCCAGAATGAGCGTTAGTTGCAGTGTAGCAGTTTTACTGTAGCGCACTATGTAATTTCATACGTATATCTGGTACAAAGGTTTTGGCGCTATGTAGCAGCAGTGCTGCTTATTGTACTTCTCAGAACTCGGAATTTATTTTAATTTATCGGAGTGCCTTTAGAAATAGAACGGAAGTCATATTTCTGCAAGCAAATAATGGAAACATAATTATAAAGGCTGTTTGTAGATACAGACACTATGAAGTTTTCCTGGTAACATCTCCGACAGAAAGGTGCGAAGAATAAACCAAGACCAACGTCTTCTGTATCAGTTTCGCCCGTTTATTTGTTGTCATCTATGACGCAATGTGTGAAAACGTCACACTTTTTTCAATCCTTACCGCTTAATTACTAAAATTACAGTACAGAAAACACATGGACAGTACTACATCTACATCAGTTAATGTTAGACAGAAAAGCGTTTACTGATAATATCGGAATAATTGACATCTGAATGAGGTTACTTTGGCTGTGATGTACCCGTTTACTTCCTGAATATGTCAGCTTAATTGCGTATGAATCAATGCCTATAATTTTGCAGGGGCAAGTCAGCTGCAGTATTCACAGAGAAAACTAGTAAATTTAGAGATAAGAAAAATAATGAGAAGCTCTTTAATTGGACAAATGTTGTCTCTGAACCGCTCGAAAGGAATGATATTTTTTCATGTAGTGGCTTCATTCTACAGCAATATGCACTTCCATACGTATGTCTGATGCAAATTTGCTGACTCTATGCGGTTCGAAAAATGATAAATAAATATTTTGTTTCAATACGAGGTTTTTCGTTTATTCGCTTGTGTCTGCGGGTTTTTATGCACGGTGTTGGCTTGCCGTCCCTCCGGAACTGGGGAGCTGGCAAACAAGAATCACTCCATCAGAGGCGCGCTCTGATTGGTATTTAAATTTTCACGTCACCACAATTATTGATACAGCATTCTCGTTTCGGTTTTGCAATCTGCGCAGTATGTCAGTGACCATGAACATTTAAAAGGTCACTCCGCTGACGCACGCCAACTAATGAATTGCTGCGTCAATCGAGACTCTAAGTTATTGGGTTACTTAGCCGTTCGATGAGTCACTGCCACTGATAAACCCATATTGCACGAGACATATTCACCACTGCTTGAGCGATACGTTAATGGCTGAAAGTTTTTGCGTAACTCGGAGTTACCTTGATTTTTTTTATAGACTATTGTACTTTATTGATATTTACTTGTATGAATATTAGACAATTAAGAAATGTCAGTTCTACAGTGTCTACCGCTGCAGAGAGAAAAAATCTTTTGGGCTCAGTCCATCAGTAGGAGCTTATAGTCAAAACCTTCTGCCTTTAGGGATTTCTAAACATTAACTTACTTTGTATCTAAATTAAAAATAGACAACTTTCTCTTCCCATGAATACCGATGGATAAAAGGATCAAAGAGAACTTGTCGTCCACGTAAATTGTGTTTCCGCATATTTATTCCAAAGACAATCGTTTGCCTTGATGAATCAGGATGATCAGAAAAATATGGTTCAAATGGCTCTGAGCACTATGTGACTTAACTTCTAAGGTCAACAGTCCCCTAGAACTTAAAACTACTTTAACCTAACTAACCTAAGGACATCACATACATCAATGCTCGAGTCAGGATTCGAACCTGCGACCGTAGCGGTCGTGAGGTTCCAGACTGTATCGCCTCGAACTGCTCGGCCAACCCGGCCGGCGATGATCAGAAAACATACTTATCATACAGAAAAAGTGAAGAAGTTGTATGACAAAGCTGTGAATGATCCGTAACTCACCATCTGTGTATAAATTTTGCCCTGCTTGGAATCACCTTCACCATTTGACAGCTTTTCTTCTTGCTGAGTATTCCGTAGATGCAATATGAATGAATTCTACTATGTATCTGTTGTTTCTTGTGGAATCTTTAACATGATTGAAGTCTGTTAGTTCAAATAATTTAATTTTATTCTCCCATAGGTTCTATTTCACCTTAATGTTTTACCTAAGCATTATTACGTGCCTTGGATGCAGTTTATCGAGGAAATGTCCTGAATTTCACGTCAGCTTTTCATGCCAGCAGACATCCTTAGTTCACAAAAGAATTTTCCGTCGTTGTCAAACAATTTCTGAAACTACTCTTCCTTGGGGCAAAGTTTACTCTTTTCAGGTGGACAATTTTCATGTTTAGAGAGCGGCCATTCTCGTTTCAAAATCTTGTATCATGACTAATATTTTTCAATTATCGCTCGTTCAGTGATATGCTAAACAGACGGATCGATCCATTGCTCTCTTTTTCAGAAGAAATTTACAGGCAGCCAACTGTGGGGTGCAGTGCATATCACGTTGGACTCGAATGACTCGAATGAGGTTCTGACACAGACAAGATTGTTTGCTGATGCAATTACTGAGATCTGAAAATGACCCAGAGCCTTCAAAACTCGTTGTATAGTTAAGAATATCAACTGACAACGAGACTGAAGACTAAATGAGAACTGTTTAAATTAGTTACCTCATTGCAGAAGGTGGCTCTCGTAAATTTTAGGCACTTATGCAATATATTACAAGGTAAAGCTACAATGTAACAAGAATCACATCACACCACATCAAGAATTATTTCCAAAATGTAGACATAATGGCGTGCTTATTCTCCCAGGTGGTTGTAATTAAAGTTTACCTATCTAACACGTTATAACGGGTGAGCTGAACACACAGAGTTGCAGAGTGTGCGAATCTTCACCTCCGGTCACTGTGCACGAAGTTCCTCTGTCTGGTGAACGTGTCACTGTATGGCGTGGCTTCACGGCTACGTTCATCACTGGCCTATTCTTTTTTGAGCAGGTTGCCGCCCAAGGACCAAAGATGTGCAGTGTGAGTGGCCAGCGTCACTGTGATATGCTTCACCAGCATGTCGTACCATCCCTACAGGAGAGAGACACATTGAACTCATCAGATTTCATGGAAGATGGGGCCCCACCCCACATCGCACGTGAATTTCACCTGCTTCACCGAAACACATTTGGAATGATTGAATTGTCAGTCGATCGTTTGTGGTTGTGGGACTATCTGAAGGGCAAGGTTTACCAGGGGAACATTCACACATGTGCTGACCTCAAGCGCAGCATATCAAGTGAAGTAGCCAACATACCTACAGACATGCTTAGTTCTGCTGTGTAGAATGCAGTGCTCAACTTCCAGCCTCTTCTGGACATTGATCAGCGGCGTATTGAGTCCCTTTTGTTGCAGTAATGGTACCGGTATGCAATGGCATGATGTACCGTAGCAATACATTAAAACTGTTTCAGTTGAACTGATGCGGCATTATTTCTCTTCCCCATGTCCTTGACATTAATGCTAGCAAGTTTGTCGTCGTATGGTATTCATTTTCCGTGTTACAATGTGTTAACTAGGGAAAGCTTAATTATAGCCACCCGGTATATAATAACTGAGACACGTGAAGAACTGTGGAGACAATTCAACAAGAAATATTCAGCTGCGCTGCTTCACACAATGCAGAATACTGACTTTTGTGTTGTAATTAACTCTGAGAAGAAAAGCCGATCTAAAAGTAACTGACAAAATTGATTTTTGGATTAACAGCTAACAGCTTAACCATAAAGAATTCCTTTTTATTTCAAGTATTCTTCATAAAATTTACTTTGATTCTATCTGAAAATTATACTGCTATTAATAACTGAAAAAATACTTGCGTTAAATATAATATTTGTGTGTAACTTCTACATAGGAATGTGAAGACACACAACGTTGATCGGACACATTGTTACAGTTCTTGATTAAATTCATTACCTTAGTTTATTAAGACTGTAGCACATCCAACAGGAAAGATTGACTAACTTCATTTCTACTTTAAAAAAATACGTGAAGTCCTTACTGAGATAGGTTACTGACAACTAAAAGTTATTTGTTCAAATATCAAGTCATCGATTATTTTCAAAATTTTTCCCTTCAGGACTGGCGACCTGAAATAGAGAACAGAACTATTCATATTTGGAAGGAAATTTCTCAAGGTGAGTTAATGGTGGTTAATGCCTCAGCGGTGAACACAACCACTGGCGTTAGTACCAAACACCGTACACTGAAGCGCCAAAGTGGTATAGGCAAGCGTATTCAAATAAAGAGATATGTAAACAGGCAGAAAACGGAGCTGCGTTCGGTGACGCCTATATAGTTAGTGTCTGGCGCAGTTGTTAGATCGATTGCAGCTGCTACAGTGGCAATTTATCAAGATTTAAATGAGATTGAACTTCTTGTTATAGTCGACACACGAGCGATGGGACACTCCATCTCCGAGGCAGCGATGACGTGGAGTTTTCCCGTACGACTATTTCACGAGTGTACCGTGAATATCAGGAATCAATTAACGCATCAGATCTCCGACATCGCTTTGGACGGAAAGATATCCGGCAAGAACGGGACCAACGACGACTGAAGAGAATCGTTCAACGTGACAGAAGTGCAACCCTTCCGCAAGTTGCTGTAGATTACTATGCTGGGCCATCAACAAGTGCTAGCGTCCGAACCATTCAACTAAACATCATCGATATGGGCTTTCTGAGCCGAAGGCTCACTCGTGTACTCCTGATGACTCCATGACACAAAGCCTTACCTCTTGCCTGGACCCGTCAAAATTGGACTGTTGATGACTGGAAACATGTAGCCCGGTCGAACGGATCTGGTATCAAATTGTATCGAGGGGATGGACGTGTACAGGTATGGAGACAACCTCATCAATCCATGGAACCTGCATGTCAGCGAGGGACTGTTAATGCTGGTGGAGGCTTTGTAGTGGTGTGGGGCGTGTGTAGTTGGAGTTATATGGGATCCCTGATACTCTGACACGTGACACGTACGTAAGCGTCGTGTCCGATCACCTGCATCTATTCATGTCCATTGTGCATTCCGACGGACTTGGACAATTCCAGCAAGACAATGCGACGTACCACATACCCAGAATTGCTACAGAGTGGCTCCAGGAACACTCTTCTCAGTTTAACCACTTCCGCTGGCGACCAAATTCCCCAGACATGAACATTATTTAGCATGTCTGGGACGCCTTGCAAAAGTGCTATTCGGAAGAGATCTCCACCCCTCTTGCTTTTACGGGTTTGTGGATAGCCCTGCAGGATTCATAGTGTCAGTTCCCTTCAGCACTACTTCAGAGATTAGTAGAGTCCATGTACCAGTTTCTTTGGTTCTTCAGTGTATATGAAAATAGTATTAACATATAAGGATAGAACTATCCCTTAGGTTTTCACTAAACACCCCTGAGAAAGTACGATGGCCCAGAATAATCTTAGCAGATTCACACATGGTTATGTTTCTGAGAGAGTTTCGTTCTAAAGTATGTTACTCAGACATTTTTCTTCAGTCACAACAGAATAAAAGACATTTTCCGCCGAAAAATCGACACACATGATTGACTGCACACCGCGTCTACGAAATGACGTGTGGCTGCGGCAAACTGAGTATAGGTGAAATGGGAAGGACTGCTAAGGAACGTATGAGAAAACATGAAAGCCACAGCTGGAGAAAAAAGAGTGTGAAATCGGCGGTTGCGGAACATCACAGAACTGTGGCCTTGACAATGATTTCAACGACGTATGTGTGCTGGCCAAGGACACCAATATTTGGTGAAGAAAAATCCAGGAAGCAAGTGTAATTTCTAAGTAGCATGTAACTTCATTTGAGAGGATGGCTATAGGTTTCCGGCATTATGGCTCCCCGCCATCAAGGAAGTAAGTACTCTACCGCGGCGTGTGAGTAATACAAGCAACTTTCTGGAACAATATTTTGAATAAATATTCCCCCTCTCATGCGCTACCCATTTTGCTTCTAGTCAATGATCATGGGCCGCCAATAGCAGCCGGCCGTTGTGGCCGAGCGGCTCTAGGCGCTTCAGTCTGGAACCGCGCAACCGGTGCGGTCGCAGGTTCGAATCCTGCCTCGGGCATGGATGTGTGTGATGTCCTTAGGTTAGTTCACTTTAAATAGTTCTAAGTTCTAGGGGACCGATGACCTCAGATGTTAAGTCCCATTGAGCTCAGAGCCATCCAATAGCAGCACGAGGAATTTTAACTAATAACTCTCGTTCGGTGTAAGTGTGGGAAAATGAACGAATGATGATGGCCCACCAATGGTAGCCACAACAGATTTAGTCAATGATCCCACTACTCCAGCACAAGCGCGAGAAAACTCCCTGTTCTAAGAGAAGGCGACACTGGTCTCTGACAATGTTCAGTTTAGAGTGGACACCACAAGATCTTGAACAGGATTCAAGCATAGGGGGTCGAATCGTTGATCGTTTAGAAGAAATATAACGAGGCCTAACAACCGAAAAAATTTAAATTCGGCAACAACGTGACAACGTTCGTAAAATGAGGTTTGCCGATGACCCTGCAATTCTTTCCGAGGCAGTCTTGGAAGGCTTGAAGCTCTTGGAGGACTTGAAAGGTCAGTTCAACGCAATGGACAATGTCTTGAAAGTGAATTAATTTGGGAGACGAGACAATAAAGTAGTAGATGAATTTTGCGGTTTGCGCAGTGAAATAACATATCGTGGTCGACATAGTGAGAATATAAAATGTAGGAAAGAGTTTGTGGTGAAGAAAAGTTTGTGAAAGTCGAATACAGATTTAAATGTTGTCATACGTCCAACCTTTGCATTTGCACAGTGAGTGTACCAATGTGTGCAAACTTAGCTTACCACTACGCACGCGAATGGACTAAACATCAGAACTGTCTTCTCAAGCCAGGGTATCAAACAGACATTCAAAATAAATATGACCCTGGCCCTGTAAGGCAGCTAGTATCAGGTGCAAATTGTAACAAAGATAATAAGAAATGCTGCTGTCACGTACCTATAATGCATCAATTAATAAAAGTGAAAGGTTGGGGTCTATTCTAGGAAGACAAGACAGCATTTTTTTTCTACACATAATTTACCAACTGTTACTTTCAGGGGTCAAGTCATAAACAACAATCATTTTCAATTACTTTTGACACTCAATAACGAAATATTTAATTCTTCGACATATTGAAATGACGATTATTAAAATTGTTATCTCTACAGATGAAAAATTTTTTTATCACAGGAAAGAATGATTATTGAAAATCCTCATCACCTCAGTTAAATCCATGTTGTCGTAGCTGCTCAATGCACTGGGTTGGTGGAGAATAAATTTAGATTTTGAACCACTGAAAAAACTCTCATGTATTCAATGTGAGGATAGGTTAGTATCCTAGCCTTTGATATCCAAAGGTCAATGTGTAAGCAAGTTGGAGTGAGCAAAATCTAGACTCAATAATCACTGTGGACTAATGCGTGATGGTACTTTACCAAGCAGCATCTGCAATGGTGTTGTCTCCATGCTGGATCTGAAACGCTAGTTCCCTACTCTGGCCTTGACTGAATTCACTTAGTCGCAACTTTCCTGCGTCCCGTAGAATGTTAATCTTTCCACAGTCAAAATAATGGCTATTGCACACTCGCTATGGGTTGGCGCGACGCGCACAGTTTCTTTGCCCACAAAAATTCCCACAGGAATAATTAACTACCGCTTTGCTATCTGTCGGCACAATACGTGAAGCATATCATCATCACTTTGCAGAGAACAAAGATCTCAACATCCTCACTTATTTCCACACATTTGTGCAGTCCGCCATGAGGCGAGAGAGAGAGAGAGAGAGCCTTCAGGTCTCAAAAGGACTTTATATAATGGAGACCTCCCCACCGTGTCGCAAAGTATGGCTTCTTCTTCATATATCCATAGTTGAAAAGGAGGACAGTGGGATGTCAGCTGGTATAAATTTATATTAAAAATGAAGAAATTCCTCCAGCTGTATTTAAGGTGTCGATTTGATTTTGATAACTGGTTTCAACATTGTAAATATGTCATCTTCAGATGCCCGCACATGCTGACGTCAACTGCGTGTGGCTGATACTAGAACTCAGTGGTGAGATATGGATGTGCTTCAGCCAGTCGCCATCTCGCTAGAGGTGAACACATTTTTATTTTTCTTGCTGGGTCGCAGCCTAGCCCTGTTAATAATGTGCAACTACTTACCCGAGGAGTTCCATCCTTATTTATGTTAAAAGGAATAATGTATTGTTCTGGCCTTATCCCTTTCTGCCGTGTCACTCCAACCTATCTCGTCCCAACACTTCAGTTGTGACATCCTCCCTATTTGTAGTTCTGTGTGGATACCTTTGATGATCTTTCTGTCGTTCCTGTTCCCAGTTCCAACATTTATGCATCACACCTTAACCTACTTATTGCTGCGGACTCCTTGTTATCCATTTTTGCAGAATGTGTGTTATCTGCTTGAACCCCTGCAATACCAAACGTCAGTCAATCCTCGCGCTTCCCAATATTTGGTGGTCGTAATTCAACCTCCATCTGTTTCATACTTGCCTGTGGCTGCATTCTTGCACCACTTCCCCGTCTTCTTTCTCTCCATGGACCTGGAGATCGCTGATTAAAGTCAGTGTGTCGGTTACCCAGTTTCCATTCCTGTTTTCGTCTATATTCCGCCTGTTTCTACCACTATTAAAACCATATCCATTACGCTGTGGTCTAGTGTTTCCACTACTCCCATTTCCTTAATTATTCCCATTTCGTCCAAAATTCAACCCCAATACTGGCCTACAATCGCTAACATTATTGTTATTCTCCCTACTATTACTTGTTTTTTCAGAATTACTCTGTTCTGAATCGCGACGTCTTTGAGCGTCGTTTTCATACATGAATTCTACTCCTCTCAAAACACCTTAGAAAGTTTCTACATTATCGCCCCTACGTCCTGTCAAAGCTTGTTGATACTTCATTACAGTTTCGTTTTCCATATTTGAATCAATTCTACATCGCTGTAAGGGTTATCTAATTATTGGTTCTGTTTAGCCATATTCTCAAAGAATCTGACTGCTGTTTTGTCACACGAATTTTCGAATGAGAAATTTTGTAATAATCCATATTTTATTCTCATTTGAACCTCAAGAGCCCAATATATAAAGGCGGCTCTAAATGAATCATAAGAATAACAAGTTTCTGCTATCTTTTGCATAGTTTCAGCAACACTTCCCTCCATATGTGCACAAACGAAATCTAACTTATGTTTCAATGGGCAATGTGTCGGTATTCCTACTTTAAATTGGTCAATAAATGTGCGGGGGTTGAGAATGTTTGCATCTTCCTTATAGTGAATTTCCGCACTGTAAGAAAGTGGATATCATCAAAACCTCTCACTTCTCTCTGTGATGTATCTGCTGGGTTTTGAAGACAGGAATTCTGTCTTTGGTTTGCGTCAAATCAGCGCAAATGTGTGTAACTTGGTTCATTCTGTGACATTTGTGCCGTAGAATCACTTGCAGGTCTGACTGCGGATTATGCGTGCATAACGTTTTTAAAATACGAGCATCGAATTTCTTTAGTGCTGCTTTCGTCGTTGTTTTGTGAGACGTCATCTCAGCAGTAACAATTTCGCCTTCGTCGTCGCTTTGATGACGAGAGCTTCGACCTGTTGTTTAACCTTTTTGACACTTTGATGCGTATCTTATTCAGCGTAATCACGTCTGTTTGTACTGTGTCAATGTTTGTTCTCAGTTGTTTGTGCCTTGTAACGAGCGTTTGAAGCGTGATTTGCTTCATTTCGCATTTGATATAATTGGCTTTTGAATATTATCAGACGGTTTTTGTATTTCCTGGTGAGTTTCCTTCAGCCTCAGTGTTATGCGCCCTTTTCATTCTTTTTGCCCTTGTGTTATACGTCCTTCTATACGCATTTCTCATTGCTGAAACTGTGTTGTTTGATGTGTTATGCGCCTCTCTATGCGCTTTTCTGATCCCTGAGAGTGTTGTAATAAACGCTGCACCATTCCAAATTTGTGTTTTTTGTGAACTGTTTCCTTCACTTCCGAACATAGTGTAGGAGCACTAAAACTCGTTCTTTAATGCAACTGCAAGCCTGACTCATTCTGTATGATTACGTTTGGTTCAATATACTGTAAATCAATGTCTACAGACAGCGTCTAATTCATTAGTAACACTGTTCCCATTTGCATTCTTTGGACCATGTTGAACATTGTGTGTTACATTTTCTGTCTCATTCGGTATTTCTACATGTTCTGTTTCGTGTTGTTCACGCTGATCTACGTGCTGTGTAGCCACCTAGATCCTATCAAGATCTTCCATGACTTCTCTTTGTCTTAATTTATTATTTTCTGTCATTCTCGGACGTTCCGCTAAGGATTGCCGTTCGCGAAATTTCCGAACCTGACGAAACTTTAACATCTGACCATAAGACTTGATTCTCCCCGAAATATATAATCCACGCTCCTATACTCAATACAGACTTTTGGTTACTGGAGTTGAGTCAGAACTCAACACAACCCAATTCAACGATGTGGTGTGCCAGCTAATGAAAGGGACATGGATGCAATCCTATCTACACTTACTACACAGTTGAGTTACATTTACTATTACATTTTTTTCTCCAATTTGCGTCAGGTTATTGTTTGGGAAGTTTAAGTGTTATGTACCTATCCAAAGCAAATCCTCAATCTACCAGAATGCTGCAATTTCACATCCTGGCAGGGTCGCCAAATTTTTCGTATGTCCGAACTTTGTATCTGCACAGTGAGTCTACTAATGTGTGCAAACTTAGCTTACCACTTAGCGAGCAGATGGACAATGTATCTGAACTCTCTTAACAAGCCCAGGGTATCAAACAGACATTCCAAATATATATGACAGTGGGCCGTGTAAGACAGCTAATACCAATTATGCATTGTAACAAAAATCATTAGATATGCAGCTGCCACATACCTGGAATGCATTAATTAATAAAAGCGAAACTTTGGGGTCTATTCTAGAACGACAAGACAGCTGTTCCCAATTGTTTCTACATATAATTTACCAACTGTTGCTTTCAGGGATCAAGTGATAAACAACAATCGTGTTCAATTACTTTTTACACTCAATAACAAAATATTTAATTCTCGTACGTATTGCAATGACGATTATTAAAATCGTTATCTCTACACAGGAAAATTTTTTCATCACAGGAAAGAATGATTATTGAAATCCCCATCAGGTCATTTAAATCTACATTGCCATAGCTGGTCAATGCATTGAATTGCTGGAGAATAAATTTGGATTTTGAACGAATGAAAAAACTCTCTTGTACTCAATGTGAGGGTAGGTTAGCATCCTACCTTTTGATATTCAATGGTCAAAGTGTAAGCAAGTTGGAGTGAGCAAAATCTAGACTCAACATTCACTGTGGCCTAATGCACGACGGTACCTTAACAAGTGGCATCTGCAATGGCATTGTCTCCATGCTGGATCTGAAACGCTAATTCCCAACTCTGGCCTTGACTGAATTCGCTCACTCGCAACTTTCCTGCATTCTGTAGAAAGTTAATATTTCCCTAGTCGAAATAATGGATACTGCACACTCGCAATTGGTTTGAGTGATGGGCATAATTTCTTTGCCCGCAAAAATTCCCACAGGAATATTTAACTACAGCTTTGCTATGTGTCACCACGATATGTGAAACATATTATAATTCCCACACGCTTGTGCGTTCTGTCAAGAGACGAGAGAAAGAGAGAGAGAGAGAGAGAGTGATTGAGCCTTATGATCTCAAAATGATTTTATATAATGGGGATCTCCCCACAATGTCGTGTCTGCATAGCCAAGTATGACTTCAGCCAATCACCATCTCACTAGAGGTGAATACATTTTTATTTTTCTTGCTGGGTCGGAAGCTAGCCCTGTTAATGATGTGCAACCACTTACTCTCAGTCCCAGCCTTATTTAAGTTAAAAGGAATAATGTATGGTTCGGGGCTTATCCTTTCCTGCACTGAAGCAAGCAGTTATCTTGGTAAATGGGAGTTTTTCTGTATCATTAACCACCTGCTCTGTTCATCTGCAAACTGCATTTCACTTTAACTTGTTTGTTCATGCCAGTCTATATACTTGTAGATATTTTGTTAGTTTTGGGTACATGAGAATAACTGTAATTTGCTTTTGTTGATATATAATGTAATTACTATTTTCTGAGGATTTCATACTGTATTGTCCTGTCATTATGAACCAAGTTCATGTAAGGTCTGTAAAATCCGGATGCCTTACAATGTTAGGACACCTTTTTCTGGAGTATTTATCTGCAATTTAACCTTGTATGGTAGTGAAACGTTGACGATAAGGATCTCACACAAGAAGAGAATAGAAGCTTTTGTAATGTGGTGTTACTGAAGAATGCTGAAGATTAGATGGGTAGGTCTTCTAACCAATGAGGAGGCACATAGAAACCTGAGGAATAGAAATTTGTGGCATGGACTGACTAAAAAAAAAAAGCAACCGTTCGATAGGACACATTGTATTGTATTGTATGGAACAGAGTACCTAGAAACGACGAAGAGTCTTCGTCCCCAGTGTAGCCCTTGGTGGTTCACAAACCAACACCAAGCTGCAGCAGTCCACTCAACCCACCGCCACCCCACACCGAACCCAGGGTTATTGAGCAGTTTGGCCCCCAGTGGACGCCCCCGGGAATGTCTCACACCAGGCGAGTATAGCTCCAAATGTTTGCGTTGTAGAGTAATTATGGTGTACGTATGTGGGAAGACAGTGTTTGCGCAGTAATTGCCGACACAGTACAACTGAGACAGAATAAGGGGAAAGAGACCGCATTCGCTGAGGCAGATGGAAAACCACCTTAAAATGCATCCACAGACTGGCCGGCACACCTGACCTCGACACTAATCTGCCAGGCGGATTCGTGCCGGGGCTAGCACGCCTTTCCACCCATAAAGCAGTGCGTTAGACCGCAATTAGACCGCACGGCTAACTGGGTGGGCTGATAGGAAACATTGTGAGGCGTCAATGGGGTCCATTTCAGTACTGGAGGAAGTGAGCATATGTGTGTATCTATGGGTGTGGGGAGGGTTAAGATTCTAGAAGGAGCTGAAGAAATCACTACAGTAAGCAGGTTCAAAAGGATGTAGGTAGCAGTAGTTTCTCAGAGATGAAGAGGCTTGTACAGGATAGAGCATCATGGAGAGCTGCATCAAACCAGTCTTTGGACTAAAGATAACAACAACAACAGCAACAACAGAAACAATGCGAACAATTCATTTTGGGGATATACTGAATTTCAGTGGAAAACTGTAGTCCAATGAAAGCCTAACGAAGCTATGTAAACTGACTTAGCTTCTCTTGATAATTTCAGTAATCCAATGACATTACTCGTATTTTGTACAGTTTAACAGCATGTAAAACATCATGATTACTGAGCGAAGCACAACAGCTTTTAAGCACTGGACAGGTATACATAAACAACAGAGTTCATGTCCCTACCTAACTGCTAAAATGAGATAAAAAAATTTTTTTTCAGGCAACTGTCAAAAGCATCGTTACAGTTGGAGAAATGCATGATACACCCTGTGCTGTTTTACAGTATATTCATTCACAACCGGTTTCGATCATTAAACATCTTCACAGTGGAAAAATATCTATTGCAACAATTTCAAATAGCATACATGCTATAGGCCTATATTAAGGCGTAAATATCAGTTTCCTTACGTTTTCAAGTCAACAATGGCGTATACTTTCTTGTTTAAATAGTATGCATGCCGTGTGAAGTTGTTGCAACAGATATTTTTCCAATGTGAAGATGGTCTGTGATAGAAACCGGTAGTGAATAAATGTACTGTAAGACATCACAGCGCGTATCATGCATTGCTCCAGGAACTAATATGTGGTTTTGTCACTCAATTAAAGCAAGTACGGGAGAGGAAGAATGAGCTTTTTGTTCTTCATTTTTTAAATATTTTATTACGTTACAGTAAAAAATGAAATACATGAAGGTCATTTAATTGCGATCTGAGGCAGATTTTTTTCTGTTCTCAGCTTATTATGCTACTGTGTTCCCGCTGTTCCGCCAAAGATGAAAAATTGAAATACAGAAACCGGAAATTATGGCTTTCCAAAGGATGCAGCCAATTTCCTTTTCCATCTCTGCCCCGCCGAAGCTGTTGCTCTATTTATGACTTTGTCGTCTACGGGACGTTAAACTCGAATCTTCGCCTTGCGGAGTAACCGCACGGGCGTCCTATCACGGTTCGCGCAGCTTCCCCCGCCGGAGGTTCGAGTCCTCCCTCGGGCATGGGTGTGTGTGTTGTGCTTAGCGTAAGTTAAAGCTGCATTACGTAGTGCGTAAGCTTAGGGACCGATGAACTCAGCAGACTGGTCCCATAAGATCTTAACACAAATTTCCCAATTTTTGGAATCTTCCTTTGTTCATTTAGACTGAGCTGTGATTACATCGGCTAACTGTACAGATCGAGACTGTCACTAGAGACAGATTTATGTTTTACTGCTACCAATTGAATTGTTACTGACACTTTGTTTCTGTCCATGTATAGAGACGCACTCGGAGCTCATATTCCGTGTTATATGTATACTTAGGTTTTTTTATACACATACGAAAGTCTCAACTGAGGTATGCTGACACCACGGCCTTCCATGCTGCATCCAGACGATGCAATTGGCTGAGGATTGCCCGTCGGTTGATCGATCCCGATTGGCTCTCCTGTTTGCCATAACGGCGGAGTTTTGCTTTGCTTTTGGTTGTCTATGTAGTACAGTACAGATGTCAAAGAAATCATTTAGAGTTTTACCACTTAAGTACTTCGCTTGTGACGTATTTGCTGCAGCCAAGGCTTAAACCTACAGTGAAATCCTACTCTATAACTGAGAATTCACCGGTGTGATTTCAGGATTAAACTGCTCACAAATCGGTACTTAGAATTATACTGATTCGTAAACGTATTCTAGGTTCTCATGTTGTAGGGAATATGTAGACTGCGATCATGGAATGAACGCTGACGTGTTACAGATAGCATAACACTCTAAAAAAGTTAGTTTCTAAAATAGATTACTCCGTCCAGAATACTATTAGCATTCTCCGTAATAAGAAGGAGTACTTCCATTTTCTGAATGACGCTCGAACTTCAATAGTTTCAATTTTGTGGAAGATTTACAATATTTTCGTTATTGTCAGTGTGTCGCCTGTGTCTTCTGCTGATAATTTTCAGTATTTCTTGTGTCTCTATGAGCTCACGTTCTCTGTAAACACATTGACCAGCAGTTAACATTATTTTCTTGTCCATCTAATTTAGAGTTCCATATTTTTGATAGTTTTAATTTTATAAGCAATTCGTAATTTTTATGCGTAGTTATAGAAGATACGACATTAGCAAAACAAAAATATATCTTGTCGCACCTACATTTCCAGTCTTATTCGCTGAATATTACCCCGGGGTCTCAGCTACACTGTTCTTTGCAATCTGTACCTGAAACTGCTGACGAACTATTCCGCTATTTTAAAGAACAGCACTTTTACTTCATGCTTGCATTCACGCCACGCTGCTGACGGATTTTTTCCTCTGCTGTTTCCTCTTCTGGGTAAAAACTGTCTTTATTAATTTACTGAACAGCCTACAGGTGTTCCGTGTTTGAGCAAACTTCGAGAGCAGGCTTCCAGGAAACAATATGGATACTGCACAAATAAGCTGGTCTCCTGTTTCTCCCCTTAATTAGTAGAATGTTCCACGTGAATTGCTTATTTGTTTAGGAAAGTCTCAGATATCCTTCTCTTGTGTGTACGAGATGTCTGTGTCAGGAGTAACTAGCTAGCAAAGATGTAATTACTTTTTGTGTGTTTAGCAATTCATTAGCAGCCTTTTCAGATGCCGGCTGACAGCTCTTCCTCCGATGCTTTGCTATTATATTTCTGGGTTCGTTGCACACTGAACTATTCTTTGTCTTCTTATTTTTCTTCCCCTTGGCTCCTGTTCTTCTCATACACTGTATTCCTTAAACAAAAACTGAATATTATGATCTGGTATTTTCTAAATTACCAGTAGAAAAATTGTCGCTTCGAAATATTCTTTTGTAAACTGGTAAGTTCGATTCACTTTAGGCTGTAATCAAGGGGTGCCGAAAATACTGCCAGATTTCACTTAGATACAACTAAAAGTAAGGAACCAGAAATAGATTTGTAGCAGGAATGAGAATAATAAAAAAAAGCTGAAATGTAAAATGTTAGGTACATGAGGTCAAATAATTCTACTCTCACTATGAAATTATCGGTCTGAAATTGGGCCTATGAATAAACAAGCAGAAGTGCAGGACAAAATTGTCGAGACGATTAGACTGTATGTCTTTTTTGATCGCACTATGTTTAGATGCAGACTGTGACTATTTGATCCCCAGTGTCAACGTCTTCGTCTTCATCTGACAGTAGCATTTATAACCATTATCCCCAACTACAAAATTATATACTATTCAACTTCTGTCTTCTAAGCTCCCCTAAGGATGTTATTTCCTGTTGTCTTTACACATGACTTATTCTCCTGTCCCTGCTTCCAGTCACTCTTTTCATCTTATTCAATTCCTCGTCGATTTTGCTCAGACCGTCGCTATTTCTATCTATTTATTTTCAGCCTTGGGTACCACCATGATTCTTTTCTGTCCCAGTGTTCCCAAAGTCCTTGATTTACTGCCATACAAGGCTGTAGTCCAGAGGAAGGAACACAGAGATTCCTTTTTCGAGTGACGGCCTAAGTTTGATACTGGCATGTCCTGAAATTGAACACTGAAAAACTTGATTAAGATACGATTATATAGAGTATGAACATGGTTTACATGCCATCACGGAATGCACCATTTTTCTGTTTGGATTATTTGACAATGGGTTCTTACACACAAAACCGATCATTAGTTAAATAAAAAAAGATATTTCGCAACTTCAGCTGTTTTCTGCATACAACTGCTTGGTCACCGTTCTGATGCCAATTGTATCACAGATGCAGGCGCGGGGTTAGGACAGCGATGCTGATACGTAAGGCATAACAGTGTACTGCGCGGAGCAATTTTATGTTGCTTTGGTACAAATTTCACTGATTATGTGTGAGAACAGTGTGATGTTTGATACTAGTAGATGAGGCTAGGACATAGGCAACCATACAACGCTATGCAGTTAGTGAATTCGTAAATATTATCACAATGAATGTCAGTATGTATTCCACATCTTCACCTAAAGCACTAGACCGATTTCAAACAAACTTGGTACACATGTCACTCTCTGGCTGTATTGAACCGATGTTGGTGTAAGAACAACCTACCTATAATAGGGGTGGTGGTGAAAAATAAGTGTAGCCCAGGATGCGAGAATACTCAGACTATGTACATACAGTATTTGGGAATGACAGCACTTAGTGACTTCCAACAAACTTTTAAAGTAAGTTAACGCCTTTACGAAACTTTTTCTCACTGACAGCCCCCACAAAATGATGAAATGCAAAATGTTTATCGCTCTCTATGTTTTCGCTGTGCATGCAATAAAACTGACGTATCCACCATGACGATTTAATTTATTACTTCTTCAGTACTAACTGTAACATTAAGTAGACGGTTGTCACATAGGCCACTGAACTTATCTGTGAAATTATATTGTTCTGCGACGCATCATACGGGAGATATGTCGTCATAAACACTGAGGGGCGAGAAAAACTGAACGCTCATGCATTACGTTGAAATTTATTACTTCTTTGCTACTAACTATTCACAACACAGTTAGCACACAATATTCACATGTTCTGGTTGATATAACTACAAAATTATGTTAGTGTACGACACATAGTTCGCTAGATATGACGTCATAAACAAAGATGTGCGTGAAAACGAAACTGTGGAGTGAAACTCGCTAGAGACACAGCTGAAATATGTGTACAAATATGTGTGATGTGTATCAAATATATGTTAAATATATGCGACATTAGCATTTGCGAGCAAAGTCACGGGTAAAATACTCCTCCTGAACCCCTGGAACGAATTCAACCAAACTTAGTACATATGGTACACACCACCAGGAAATAAATATTATGAGGCTAAGAACCAAAACTTCCCATTGGGGTCGGGGTGGTAATGTCGAGAGAGAAGGAGAGGAGGGAAAGATGAACTGACAGAGCGAGGAGAAGTAGGACTGGGACACAGATATGAGAGAGGAGAAGATGGACAGAGGTGGAGTGAACAGGTGGTCTGAGAGAGGATGAAAGAGGAAGTGGAAGGGAGGATGAAGGAGGAGATAAAGGTAATGAGGAGGAGATAGATCGGGCAGGAGGAGAGAGAAGGGGAGAAGGAAATGGACCAATAGAACTGGATTAAATTTATAACTGAGTAATGCCGGATAATCTGTAACTTAAATTATTTTAGTCATTGAAGTGTCAAATTTTTTGCGACATTAAAAATCTGAGGAGAGGTATTTCGTACCCCTACTTCGATTGCCCTAACTTATCCTATCCAAATAGTATCTTAAACCAAGTGGTATATTGCTGTTGTATCGTATGGAAGGACTATAAGTTGGCACTAAAAGGGAGAGTTGGCGAACGATTATGTAGGACAGAAGAAAAGAACAGAAGACGAATGACTAGCTTTGAATAATGAGATACCTGTGGATCAAATAATATCGACAACCACTCTATACTGCTTGCCATGCAACATCTTTTCAGTCATATGGACATGATAATCATCATCTCATACCTCTGGAGTTTGGCTTCTGGCCCCTTAGATTACCTTCAAACTTGGTCAAAAGGTAACTTCAGTGGTCTTTCCAAAGATGTTTTGCCTCCTGGTTTATATTATTTCAGATTTTTGTGATTCTTGCATCCGTCACAGGATTGATGAGTGTCACGAAGGGATCAAATTCCGCATTAAGGGCGGTCTGAGTTGCATTCCCAGATCAGAACCAATTTCATCGACATACAGAAGCTCAAATAAAAGATGGAATAAGTGTCCTGTGACCCTAAATAGCGTTTGTTTGGTCACTAGAAATAAATAAATAGTACAAGAAAGGTTAGTGTTGATAGAGTTTATACTTGTCACAGCACTGTGGTTCAAATGGTTCAAATGGTTCTGAGCACTATGGGACTTAACAGCTATGGTCATCAGTCCCCTAGAACTTAGAACTACGTAAACCTAACTAACCTAAGGACAGCACACAACACCCGGCCATCACGAGGCAGAGAAAATCCCTAACCCCGCCGGGAATCGAACCCGGGAACCCGGGCGTAGGAAGCGAGAACGCTACCGCACGACCACGAGATGCGGGCACAGCACTGTGGAATGCGAAAGTGCTAGAGGAACTGTTGTTGACTTCTGCCGCTGCTGTAGCTACATGCTAGTAGCTACTAGTGTAACGCTAAGCGTCGTGAGCCACAGATGAGACGTCGCGAGTTCTATAACATTCGCTGCTACATTTTGTAAAAAGCAATTCTGCTCTCTGCCAAAGTTATCAATCTAATGGAGCTTTGAACGTATTTAACTTCACTTATCAACCCAAAATAGCCGCATGTGGAAAAAGGGCTAACTTCTGCGACATTTTGTTCTTTTCAGGTTTAATAGACGGCCAGGCAGCAGATGCATCTCGAAGCTTCTGTATTATGTATAGGGAGAGCGCATCGTGCACAAATAGTCAGAAAAGTATTTTCTACATTCCCCGTCCTCTGGTAGTGGCATTTTATTCTTCTTGAAACCCTGTTTGACAGCTTTAACTCAGAACAAGTTTTCTACATGCATGTTACCAATAAACTGCATGTGCATTGTCAGACTGTTATAGATAACATCAGAGAATTCGCATATATCGTTGATGATTAATTTGTTTTAACAACACAAATAGAAACCATGTGAAAAGTGCACCGTATTATAAGAAATGAAATAAAATTACCCATGACAACCTTACGACGAAAGTCTGTTTTAATAAAACTGAGTAACTGTACACAAGTGTGCCTCTATCGGCACGATTTAGCAAAATACTATTCGCTTGGACCTCAATTGGGTCTTTGTTTAATTGGTATGCTGTGTCATACTCAACAGGCATGCAAATTTGGCATTTCACAACTAAAGTTATGTATTCCTAGAAACCCAATATTTGCTTGTTAGCAGCGGAAAGAGGCGTTGCCTGTTGTGCAGCATTGCAAGTTTTTCACCATTGCACTATGAGCTGAAAGTATTTTCTTGTGATTTCCGTATCGATGTTTGATCTGATTGCTTGCAGCTCTTTCACAGAAGGGATAAAAACGTTAAAGTCAGAGAGACTGGAACCTGGAACCATAATAGACGCTTTTTCACATGACAGCACGTCAGCACAGAGCTAGCGAAGAGGTATGTGTTGCGCCTTCCTGTTACGAAGCTAATAGTGGCTACAACTCGTAAACCGCTATTTGAAGGAGGAGATTAGTTGCGATTTCCACGTGCAACGAGTTTCTTGGGCTGAAAACCGTAAATTTACAATTTTTTGTTACACCTCAAGCGATAATAAGTCAGATTATTCAATGGAAATGAAAGGAAAAATCAAGTGAACTTTGAGGCTTAATTCCGTGCATAGCAGGAAGTAACTCATCCATGACAGTGTTGCCAAACATACCTTGCCTTGTTGCCAAATCTCAGATACAGTACCAGCAGGAAGAAGACGAACCGATGTGATCGTACTGCGAGCTGGGAAGTGACCATAGCTGGTGTCTCAATGACGCGGCTGCTACGGCCTGGAATACGTAATGCATCTGATCCGCATTTCTGTAACTAGGTTTAGGGACTGGAGCGCAGTTACTAATAATACTCAGAACTGACTGCAAACTAAGCATCATAAATCAGTAACTCTCATAGTTGTTTTTATATTTCTTTCGTAACTGTACTCAAAACTAAGAAACGCATTCACAGACGTTTTCGTGCCTCGCCGATAGTCGGGCACACGAAACAAATAAAAATAAAAAAGGATTGTGTGCGTGGGAGAGAGAGAGAGAGAGAGAGAGAGAGAGAGAGAGAGAGACAAGAGAGAGAGAGAGAGATAATAAAAAAAGAATGAGAGAGGGGGTAAAAAATTGTTCTAAAGCAATTGAATACCGGTCTGCAAAGAAATCTTTCATTAAAATGACATGTTCCATATCATTACGATATGTTGTATTCATGGTCTATGGACCAAGTATTAATCCTATTCTAATCATATAATATTGTCGACTAGCCGTGAAGAGTCATGAATTACCTAAATTTTCGCCAATATCAGTAACCAAATCTAAACTTGAAAATAAAAGACGACAGTTTTTGTAATAAACCAGGACTCCTATCAAGACCCTTTCATCCCTGTTAACTAACCACGAAAGAACTCTGATATACCTCCATTCAGAAGTAACAACGTGTGTATGCATTTAAAGATGAAGTGCATGATGTAAAGTTCGTGATGGAGATACGAACCCAACACGTAATCGAATTGTTAACCAAGTAAATTCAAATGTTACGTATTGGTTTTTCTTACCAGCTGCTAGGTGTTTGAATCTAAAATAATTATACAAATTTTTGTGCCTCAGCGACAATCGAACCGCACTCCTATCGTTCTTCTTTATCGTCCAGGAATATAGCTTAAGTATCAATTGCTTATTCACCAACGGTAAGATGTGTGCGATTTTGACTAGAAATTGTTGACAACACATAAACAGACATTAAAAATGCTCGTTAATTTTCACTAGCAGGCCGCTGTGCACGTGATAGGGGTTGAAATGAAATTATGAATATTTTTGTACTGGATCAGGATTCAGACCCATATACTTACCTTTGGAGGGAACCTAACGAAGATTGCAGTCTTCGAAAAAGGAAAGAAATTTCTGTGTGTATGCAGTGCATACAGATTTTAGAATTTTGTGGTGCTCTGTCTTCCACTTCTGTAAACAATATGCTTGACCTAAATGGGTGCTTTATCATTACAGGCCCTGGGTAGTGCAACATCGTACTGACCACAGTAATGTGAATATACTGACAACCTCAGTGTTCGTTTTACCTGATTTTGTAATCATTTCAATAAAACAACATGACCTTCCAATGAGAGACATTTCTTCCTCCTTTTCCTTCTGTGAAATTTGTCAGTAAGCATTTTGCCTTCCAACCAGCGACGTGCAGAAGAGTACGACCAGTAAACGATTCACAAACGACGATTTAGTGCCATTAAGACGATTTCTTTAAACATTGGCGTAGCTGAAGGAATTTAGTTTCTTCTTAAATTTTCCTTTGCAGCCACGTTCACAGATATGTCAAATAGGAAAAGCTGTTTTTCCAGGTACGAAAGTTGTAAAACAAACTTCCCACAGTTTGTGGCAGGTTCATCCATTCGTCTGATAGCACTGCGTAAGTAATTTGTCTAAGAGGTATCACAACTAGTGTTCCTGTAGCTGTTGAAATCATTAGTTGAAAACGAGTTTAACACCAGTGAGTACAGCACTGCTATATATTCAAAATAATTATCAACCTGCTTACTCGACCATTATACCCCTCTCGTCTGGTAATTCGTCGAACTGTTTCAGGCTGCGCGTCCTTCCCATATTCCTGATGCACTGTGGCAGCAGTTTTCGTTGCTGACAACCTTGGATGTTTTTAAATTTTTCTTATTACTCCTGTTTCCTCTCTTCTTCTTAGCTTCTTTGATCGCCCTGATTTTGGTTTATCTTCAATTCTATCTTCTCCGTTGAACCTTCATATAATGTCACCTACAGTACTCTGCCGCATTCTTACAAATTAGTAAATCTACCTTTCGGAATGTCCTTTAGCGTGATGGATAACAAGTTGTCTCTTTTCAAATGACGTATGGTTTCCTTTCCGCTCCATCATACTATGCACCACGCGTGTTAGCAACACGGAACCGCTGCACAGAATGAGCCTGCTCGGTCTACAGCTAACACCACAACCACCTATACGACATGTAACACACGAAAGTTGTGATCAAATCAATGAGGGTTTGCAGAAAATAAATGCGTGGTGTAATGACTGGCAGTTATCTCTCAATATCAGTAAGTGTAACCTACTGCGTATAACAAGGCGAAAATCCCCATTAATGTATGAGTACAAAATAAATGATCAGTCTTTGGAAGCGGTAACATCAGTTAAGTATCTGGGTGTGACTATTCGAAATGATCTCAAATGGAATGATCAGATTACACAAGTAACAGGTAAGGCGAACTCTAGATTGCGGTTTAGTGGTAGAATCCTGAACCGATGCAGTCCTTCAACAAAGGAAATTGCTTACAATACGTTAGTTTGTCCAGTATTAGGGTATCGCTCGTCTGTATGGGTCGCTTACCAATTGGGTCTGAGTCAAGAAATGGAAGGTCCAAAGAAGTGCGGCAACATTCGTGACTGGTACATTTAGCCATCACGAGAGCGTTACAAATCTCATAGAAAATTTGAAGTGGGACACACTTGCAGATAGATGACGCGCTAAACAGAAGGGGGTGCTCACTAAATTCCGAAAGCCGATCTTCACCGAGGATGTAGAGCATATATTATTACCACCAACTTTCAAATCGCATAATGATCATCATTCAAAGATAATGGAAATTAGAGCTCGTACTGAGGCGTTCAGACAGTCGTTTTTCCCTCGCGCGATCCGCTATCCGCTAGTGCAACAGACGGGGGGGGGGGGGGGGGGATATGACTTTGGCGCGAATTGTGCCCTCCGCCACACACCGCTTGGTGGCTAGCGGAGTATATATGTAGATGTAGAACTTTTGTCTGAGTTCATCCAAACTGAGGCGTATTTATAATATTGAATAGACTGTATCTTTGTCTTCTTTGAGTGGGCATTGGAAGGCGTTGATACACATGTGTACAATACAATGATTACTTCAAACCATGTAGTTAACGTTGCTCTCATAAACTAAATTAGTTTTTTTTAAATCTTCTGGTTCTTAAGCCGAGTCGTTCACGTAAGATGGACAATACAGTCATGCTCCCCTCTGAATTCTATGTTTGGCAATATGCTCGATCTGGCAACATTGTAGACTGGTACACTTCTTGGAGGAACTCTTGACTGCAGTCTGAGGACATCACTCTTGTCTAGGACTGTAGTCTTGAGGTAAAACGTGAGACTAGCTAATACGGCGTTTGGTAGCTAAAAGCACACATCCACAAAATTTTTATCGCCCCTTTCCTCTCGGTGCTGAAGCTATGAGTATAATTCAAGCAAATCTACAATATATTTCGCATTCTGTCACATTGGTAATAACAATTTGGTTCAACAATGTTTTAGCGAGGGATTTCTTGGCCGATCATCTGCCTCTGAACACCGCATGCGTCTTAGTTCTTTGGGACCCGTTTGCTGCCTACCGGCGCGGACTGAGGCACTGCACTGCCCCGCCTTCTGCCGACAACGTCTGCTCCACTCTTCACTCTCGACGGTGTAAAAGCTTTGATGTTGTTGAGTGGTGACCCATAAAATCTGTCTACAGTTTGTGTTTCACACTCGATAGCAATGGAGGCTCCAAACCCTTTTCTTTTTTATAAGTATTTTATTACTCTAGTATGCAATACATCAATGTGGCACGGAATTAATTTCATTGTTTCTGATCCAGTGCGTAATAATTAAAGCGTCACATCCTGTTCTTTTTCCTTTCACAGGAGATTCTTTAAATAATTTATTTTTGTTATGGATTCATATTAGTGAAGGCACAGAGAGTAAATGCAATGTAATGTGTTTGGTTTCTTTCTTTGATTCCCTATGGTAAATGGATGCGAAACATTGTGTCAATACCCTTCAGACTCTGCTCTATAGCTACAAAGGCAAATTGCTTGTTTTGACGTCCATACATTAATTAATGGGGAAGTGAACGCTGTTCAAAAGTGATATTTAAAATATTCAATTGGATTTAAGGCGACAAAATTGCTCATATTTGAAGCTACCCAGAGAAAAAGTAAGTTGCTAGAGCCACTGTTAGCAAATGTCTACAGAGAGTTCCTAATTGCTACTGTGGAAATTTAGCATAGAGGCCCTGTAGTAACCAAGAGCTTCATTTCCTTCATACTTATCACCCTGGCATGTGAGTCTTAAGTGAAGAACAATATTGAATTTCGTATCGTTAGTGGTCGATTCGAATTTCTTCAGAGACGCTTGTATTGTGAAGCAGCTTGGCAGTCAGAAAGCCGAGACCATTAACACAGCTTACTGTGTCAAGCTACCAAGAGGACTTGATGTGTAAAGGTTTTCTCCTGATTTCGCTACAGAATGTTTTCTTGGAATTCGCAGCTCCATAAAATAAATCAGAAAATAACACGCTGGCCCCTACCACGGATAGAACTGACGAATCATTGAGCTGGTGCGACATGAGACACGGGCTGTACCGCGGGTCTGCCAACACGCCACTCTTATCATGGTGCAGGACGCTCAGCCTCATAATGCATCGTGAAAGCTAATAAAAGTTGTCACTTAAGTGAAGAATAGCATTTCTTTAGCCAAAAAATTGAATGTTCTGTCTCAGTGTCTTAGATTACACGGGGATTATATAGCACGAGTCATTCAAATGGAAAGGGAATACCTAGTAAATTCAGCGAGTCAATTCAGTACCATAAGCGAAAGTGATTGCACTGTCAAAGTGCTGCCAAATGTTTGTGACGATGTTGCCAATTCTCAGCTGTGCTAGGAACAGCTTTGTAGCGTTATGGGAGGAGAATCCCGTGCTCATGCCATAGGAGGATATGGAGAGGAGGCGCGGGGTTTGGTTAATATGCAGCGTTTTCTCCTACCAGTTGTGTCAAACATTCAGGTGTGTAATCTTTCATCACGATTAAAATTTCCCACAAAATATATACGAATATAACACTTACCTTGCTAGTTTGTGACAAAAGATTATTTCAGTACTATAAAAAGTCTCTGGAAAATAACTTTGCCCACACGAAAAGTAAGATAACACTTTGCACCTCGAAATCGATTGCATCTATGTGCAGTCTTGTGATCATGCAAGCAGAATTTCATGAATTGCACGAGAATGTAGAAAAATGTTGGTGTGAATGGAAGATGTAAGAAACACAGTTACCTAATTATCCTGTACCACGTAATAATCAATTCATTTGAAAATTCAGAAGAGAAGAAACCATACATTATACCGATTAAGACAGAAACTAAAGTGAAGATGCAGACATTGTGCCGATCTGCTCTTTTTCACCTTCAGATTTATACAAATAATGTATACTAACCATCATATGAATTGCTTTCGTAATGTTTCCCTCTTGTTTACTCTTCTAGTGATGACCAGGATCCACACCAATGAGTCTGATTTTTTCTTTGTATCCTTCCATCTACTATCTTTGTGTGTTATTGTTTGGTGTACAAAAATCAAAATATTACCCCTGCTCCCACGAGGTATTAAAACGAGGTCGCAAGAAGGCTAACGAATTATAATCCAAATACAGTGAGACGCCAATTTGTCTGTCGCCATGGTGTTGAGTCGACAGAAATAGTTGGGTGTTATTGCCTGCATCACCAGCATCCCGTCGTTGTCTTCCCTTATTGATATTTTCATATTACCCTGAACACAAGACGCCGAGATAAATGTGTATATTCTCCGTGACGGAACATCTCACATTCCATTCATCTGATCCATTCGTTACGTGCATCGGCGGCAATGAGTGATAGGAAAGCTGTTGTGAGGTGACGAATAACAAAAAAAAAAATGGTAGCAATAGCAAATCAGTAATCAAGGATCTTTACTGCATTACAGACGATTAACAAAATAACCAAGAAAGGCTTAGTGTTTAATTGGCGCACTGCATAGGTGTTCTTACCACTTTATTACTGAATTCTGTTCTGGTTGTGTGCAGAGAGAAAAGAAAGAACCTTGTAGCCATACATACCGCTAGTACAACGAGATATTACCTATCAACTATCCTTGCTTTACATCACATGGCGTCACCAAGCTGATATTTAAAATACATTTCTGGTTTCTCTCTCTGTCTCTCTTTTTTTATTTTTGTTTTTATTTTTTGAGAAAAGCATCGAGAAGCGCGAATAATAAGCAAGTAGCCATATAAACTGTTTACTGTTATTTTCACTGGGATACGTAATGCAAAAATACAACTTTTAAGTGTATTACTGCGTAATCCCAGTTATTGACATTCTATTCGTGAACTTCTCGCACTCAGTGGGGTGAAACCTATCACAGAAGCAAGCAAAACACAAATATTTCTTGCACCATGCGCAACACACAAACGAAATCTCGCTGCACTGAAGTTTTGTCCTATATGTTGCACGGAAAACATATCAGATTCATGTTGCTAAATACAGTTCTATCAGATATCAGTTTGGATGCGTACTAAGTGTATAAAAGTATATCTTGAAATACGCAGAACGGCACATAGAGGTATTCGATTGAAACATAGCCATGACCAACATTGTAACAGGGGTCGACAGCATCGTCGTCTACCACCTTGACAACTCGAACGGTGACACTGCTCGGCCGGTTACTGACGTTTACTGGTATCAAAGCTACAGCATAAAAACACAAAACTGTTAATAACACGAAGACCATTAACTCTGGAATCCATAGAAAGTAAAGCAGTCATCAGTCGGAAGATTGGTTTGAACACCACAGTGCTTTAATAGGCATGGTCTTGTTGGAGGTGGTATGCCGTTGCTTTCCTACGACCTTTCAGTTGACGTACCTAGCCAGTTAATAGGGGAATGTGGCTTTCGCACCACAGTGTATCTCGGCATTTTCCACATCAACAAACACTGCCCGAGGGGAAATAAGTGTAAAATGGCACATAAAAATCGTGGGCCTGAAGAGGGATCGAACCTGAGATCTTCGTATCCGTAGTCTTGCTCTTTATCACTTTGCCACCACGCAGCTGCTACTGTGGTTTCCACTTGCCATTAAAATTAAAGATCTCTCTTTTGTGCCTGCGATGGCACTTGCGTGTCCTTTAGAAGACCGTACTTTTTGGATTACGCTCGTATACGTGTGTGTCAACGCCTTCCGATGTCGACTCAAGGAAGCCAATGATACAGTCTAGCGTCAATATTATAAATACTCCTCAGTTTGTGGATGAACTCAGACTTAGGTTGATAATCATTTTGAATATTTAGCACTGATGTTAAACTCGTTTTCAACTAATGATTTCAACAGCTACAGGAACACTACTTGTGATACCTCTTAGACAAATTACTTACGCAGTGCTATCAGACGAAAAGATGAACCTGACACAAACTGTGGGAAGTTTGTTTTACAACTTTCGTACCTGGATAAAGAACTTTTCCTATTTGAGATATCTGTGAGAGTTGCTGCATAAGACGATTTAAGAAGAAACTAAATTCCGTCAACTACGCCAATGTTTAAAGAAATCGTCTTAACGGCGCTAAATCGTCGTTTGTGGATCGTTTACTGGTCGTACTTTTCTGCATTTCGCTGGTTGGAAGGAGAAATGCTTACTTACAAATTTCGCAGAAGGAAAAGGGGTACGAAATGTCTCTCATTGGAAGGCCATGTTGTTTTGTTCAAATGATTACAAAATCAGGTAAATCGAACAGTGAGGTTGTCAGTATAATCACATTACTGTGGTCAGTACGATGTTGCACTACAAAGGGCCTGTAATGATAAAGGGCCCGTTTAGGTCAGGTATACTGTTTACAGAAGTGGAAGAGAGAGCACCACTAAATTCTACAATCCGTATGCATTGCATACACACAGAATTACTGTTACAGTGTACTTATGGAGCCCAATGAGTGAATTGCATATTTTCCGGTGAGAAAGAGCACTGGCAAACAGTCTTCGCTACATCAGGTTACTTAAACTGGTGTCATTGTGAGCCAGAATTTATGGTCAGCGAGTAAGTGTATTGACAATGAGTCAGATGCGGGTTTTGCAACTGTAAAATACTTTCCTACATTATAGAAGCGAATATTAAATTTGAACTAATATTGTGAAAATTTTGAACTTGGGTAGCTTAGAATGAAAATCATTGTTTATAACAAAGGAAAACAATTGGTTTCTAAAACATTGTCTGTCATACACAACTTGAAACAGGTAGGGTCGACCAAATCATGTGGAATAACTGACAGCGACGGACATCGGAAGGCAGTAAGATCCCTTGGCTTTTGGTTTGGCAGTATTCGACAGCGATTTCTAGGCGCAAATAAATGAAGAAAGGCAGCACGTTTTTGTTATCAAGTAACGTGTTCATCAATTACTTTAGTTTTAATGTAATTGCTGATGTTTGATATTAACATGAAAAGTATTCCGTAGACACGGAAAGAACTTGTTCTAGGGAAAATACTTGTATAATGACAAAAGGCCTTCAATGACCATGAAGCACATGTGTTCCAGCAGCGGTATGAGGAAAATGATAGTAATAATGATTGTAATAATTGAATTATCCGGTAACTTCACATTTCACAGTGGATTTTCTCGAACTAAGAAATTTCCTGAATTAGTGAAAACTTCAAAATGGCTTCACATCGAGGCTATGATACCTAGAAGAGTCTTTACATTCTGCTGACATGAGAATAGCATAATCTCCGCGTCAGAAGCTTGCTTCTACTCAACCATTTAATAGATTCGCATTTTTTCCACCGTGACTAATTTTGTAAGCTAACTCCTGGGGCTGGGAAATGTGGCCACAATGGTTTGGTGGCACGAACTATTACGGGTGCAATGTGTGAGTTCAGGCATTTACTTTTAAGAGGCTCAAACAGATTTACTTTACCTCTGGTAACCTCAAGAGAAAGACGTAATAATCCACAATCCGCATTAAACATCACGTTCCTTCATTCCCAACTGGACAGAGCCGATTTACTTTGAGAAATGACATAGGCGGAGGTCATGGTAAACAGAAATACTGTGGTCAGTAAACTTAACAGAAATACTGTGGTCAGTAAACTTACTTACACTAGAAAAATTTACTTTATTTGATGAACCGAAAGCCATTTAAAGGAACAGGGCTCTTATTTTACTTGTACTTAATTGAACTAGAGACGTTGAAAGATTTGGTGCTGGACAGTGATGCGAATTCGTATCTCCTCTTTCGAGGATCTGAATCTCTCTAAACAGTATAGTTCAATTACTTCATTTCCTTTTCCAAGACTGCAATCTTCTTTAGGTTCCCTCCAAAGGTAAGTATGTGGATCCGAATCAGACATCTTCCGTGGTTAGTTAACAGGGATGAAAGGGTCTTGATAGGAGTCCTGGTTTATTACAAAAAATGCCGTCTTTTATTTTCAAGTTTAGATTTTCTTACTGATATTGGCGAAAATTTCGGTAATTCTTGACTCTTCATGGCTAGTCAGCAATATGATTAGAATAGATTAGATTAATACTTGGTCCATAGACCATGAATACGATATTTCGTAATGATGTGGAACATGTCATTTTAATGGAAGATTTCTTTACAGATCGGTATTCAATTTCTTTACAACATATTTTTTACCCTCTCTCTCATACATTTCTAATTTTATCTCTCTCTCTCTCTCTCTTCTCTCTCTCTCTCTCTCTCTCTCTCTCCCACGCACACAATCCTCTTTTATTTTTGTTTGTTTGGTGTTACGAAAGAAATATAACAACAACTATGAGAGTTACTGATCCATGATGCTTAGTTTGCAGTCAGTTCTGAGTATTATTAGTAACTGCGCTCCAGTCCCTAAACCTAGTTACAGAAATGCGGATCAGATGCATTACGTATTCCAGGCCGTAGCAGCCGCGTCATTGAGACACCAGCTATGGTCACTTCCCAGCCCTCTGTAGGATCACATCGGTTCGTCTTCTTCCTGCTGGTACCGTATCTGAGATTTGGCAACAAGGCAAGGTATGTTTGGCAACTCTGTCTTCGACGAGTTACTTCCTGCTATGCACGGAATTAAGCCTCAAAGTTCACTTGAATTTTCCTGTCATTTCCATTGAATAATCTGACTTATTATCGCTTGAGGTGTAACAAAAAATTGTAAATTTACGGTTTTCAGCCCAGGAAACTCGTTGCACGTGGAAATCAGAACTAATCTCGTCCTTCAAATAGCAGTTTACGAGTTCTAGTCACTATTAGCTTCGTAACAGGAAGGCACAGCACATACCTCTTCGCTAGCTCTGTGCTGACGTGCTGTCATGTGAAAAAGCGTCTGTTATGGTTCCCGGTTCCAGTCTCTCTGATTTTAACGTTTTTATCCTTTCTGTGAAAGAGCTACAAGCAGTCAGATCAAACATCGATAAGGAAATCACAATAAAATAAAATACTTTCAGCTCATAGTGCAATGGTGAAAAACTTGCAATGCTGCACAACAGGCAGCGCCTCTTTCCGCTGCTGACAAGCAAATATTGGGTTTCTATGAATACATAACTTTAGTTATGAAATGCCACATTTGCATGCCTGTTGACTGTGACATAGCATACCAATAAAAAACAGACCCAATTGAAATCCAAGCGAATAGTATTTTACTAATTCGTGCCGATAAAGGCACACTTGTGTACAGTTACTCAGTTTTATTAAAACAGACTTTCGTCGTAAGGTTGTCATGGGTAGTTTTATTTCATTTCTTATAATATGGTGCACAATTTTCACAAGGTTTCTTTTTGTGTTGTTAAAACAATAGTAAACAAGAGACAGAAATTAATCATCAACGATATATGTGAATTCTCTGATGTTATCTATAACAGCCTGACAATGCACATGCAGTTTATTGATTACATGCATGTAGAAAACTTGTTCTGAGTTAAAGCTGTCAAACAAGGTTTCAAGAAGAATAAAATGCCACTACCAGATGAGAGCTAATGTAGAAAATACTTTGCTGACTATTTGGGCACGATGCACTCTCCCCATACATTATACAGAAGCTTTGAGATGCATCTGCTGCCTGGCCGTCTATTAAACCTGAAAAGAACAAAATGTCGCAGAAGTTAGCCCTTTTCCCACATGCGGCTATTTTGGGTTGATAAGTGAAGTTAAATACGTTCAAAGTTCAATTAGATTGATAACTTTGGCAGACAGCAGAATTGCGTTTTACAAAATGCAATGGCGAATGTAATAGAATTCGCGACGTCTTATCTGTGGCTCACGATGCTTTCAGTTACGCTAGTAGCTACTAGCATGTAGCTACAGCAGCTGCAGAAGTCAACAACAGTTCCTCCAGCACTTCCGCAATCCTGAGAGACAGACAGTTACAGCTTTTCTTTTGCACTGCACGTCGTTTTCAACAAACAGATAGCGCAATAAAGTACCTCAAATGGAAAGGAACACTTCCATTTTAAGCCGTCTGGGGTAGCCGAGTGGTTCTGGGCGCTACAGTCCGTAACTGCGCGACCGCTACGATCGCAGGGTGAATCCTGCCTCGGGCATGGATGTGTGGGATGTTCTTACGTTAGTTAGGTTTAAATAGTTCTAAGTTCTAGGAGACTGATGACCACATAAGTCAAGTCCCATAGTGCTCAAAGCCATTTTTGAACTTCCTAATTAAATTTCTAAATCCCACACTGTTGGAAGTTTTGAGTAGATGGTAGTTGCGTGATTTTATTTCGGTGACTACAAAATAGAGTCGAATGTATGCACTTTGTAGCGGAGGCAGCTAGTTCATGGCGATTCGGTCAACCAAGTAAATGAATGTACTGAACATGGTGCAGTCCACTACGGGGAGCCTGTGTGTCAGAATTCTCATCGAATGTGCCTCAACGGTGTTATGATAGAAAAATGACCCTCAGAGAAGAGGACTTGGTGGTCTGTTGGACATTTAATAGGTTCATATGATGATGGACTAGGTTCGATTCCAACTTCTGCTGATAATTTTTTATTGGGAGAGACAGATTCTATTCTCTTCTGGCTACGCCAAGTGAAGAAGTTATAATGGCACTGTTCTGAAATTCACATTATACATGATATTCCTTCTCTACCAAGTAGACGTTAGGTTGAACCACAATAAAGTCAGGAGTGGCGAAATGTGGGAACTCTATCAGCAGTAACCTTTCTTATACTAGTTATTTATTTCTAGTGACAAAACAAACGCTATGTAGGGTCACAGGACACATATTCCGTCTTTTATTTGAGCTTCTGTATGTCGATAAAATTGCTTCTGAATTGGGAATGCAACTCTGACCGCCCTTAACGCGGAGTTCGAACATTTCGTGACAATACAGCTCGCCTGCAATTTGTCGTTTGTTCAAAACTGCAGATTCCTCAACGCCTCCACATACTGCACGTGAATGAATTCGAATCCTGGTACGGCACTAGGGTTTTCATTATGTATTATCAAGCTCAAGCATGAGAACGCCTATGTGCTGGTGGATAATAATTCTGATTTTTAATGCATTTTCATTCGTTGTCAACACTAACGATATCTGACTCCCAGTGAGACATAGAACTATTTGCGAAATCACTGTAAGTTCAAGGATGTTATTTCGAGCTGCTGGTGGAGAAAAATTCGGTAGCTGACGTCTCTTTGTGTACAATCAACAACTATATGTGTGGGGTTCGATTCCCAGTCAGCACTGAACTCTTCGTCATATTATTTCTAGTTCAAAAATGTTCATATGTCGCTTCTGGTGTAACAAACCCATATTTAACGTTCATTTTCTCTAGAATATAGCAGGTATAGGTGCCAGGTTGGCGTCCTGGAAAGGAAAAAAGTAATGTATCGTCTTTTCATTCCAGTTAAAAGAAATATCTACTGTCGATAAAATCCGATATGTCACAGTTGATTGTGCTTCGATAACAATCCGATTAGGTTCTGGGTTCGAATCCCTGTCCAACACAAAACTTTACCTCACGGCATTTCAAGTAAGTTAGTTGTGAAGAAGCAATATTTAACATCTCTCGTATTCCGTTAACGGGGACAATAGATGCTGCGTAGAAATTCACGTCCGTTAAAAATGTTTGCGTTATGTAATTTAAAGTTGATATTTGCTAACCGATACTGTCTACAATCGAGGTATATCACTCTCTGTATGCCCAATCAGGAATGACTGTTAGTTTCCATGAGTCACGAAATCTTAGTCTGCATGACCTGGGTTTGAATCCATATGCAGAACGAGGCGGTTCGTCGCGTCATTTGAAGTTCATACATATTCTGAAATAGGTGCTCGTGAATAATTGTTTAAGGTCGATTTGTGTTAAATAACAAGTACAGTATGTTACTTTGAAGAGGAAATGATGAATACAACGAACTTACTACGTGCATTACCTATCTGACGCATTAATGAGAGTGGTAACATTTCAGGTATGTCATTTATTGCAATAAATATGAGCTTACAAGCCTTAAGGACAGTCTTATCTGTGATAGTGTGTTCCCTGATATTTCTAGTATCGTGGTATTCCTTAACATCTTGAGTTATTGCGACACAGACCAGTGTTTTCTAGTGGTGAGTTGTTGGGACCATTTTCAATAGTCAAACGACTGTACCTAGGAGCGATTAGAGGACGTGCTAGACAGCTGCGCTATGTGGGTTGCATTCGAATCTGGCGAAATGCAATTCAGGTCGTTCGGATACTTTTGAGCATGACTGTACATGTATATTAATGTTTTGCTACGTTACAAACTTAATGTCTCTAGTTGTAAGTGTTAGCACCTAGAGCTGAAATTTGTTTCCTTCTTATCGCTCATGTGGTAGTTGTTTACTGATTATTGAATAACCTTTTGTTTGCTTCATATCCGAGAAGCGTTCTTTTGGTCACGAACCAGTAATTGCGCTTCCTGTTGTATGTTTTGCGTAAACTCATAGTTGAATTCATGCTGAAGAGTGGGAGTGTTGATTGAAGTCGGATCACTGTATTCAGTACACATACTGACTTTAGTTTCTGAACTGTGGAGAGAAGAATAAATTGTCTGGCTTAGCCAGTGGGTCATTGACGTCGGCATATTGCTGCAGTATTATTATAGGTACCTGCTCTTTGTATTTAAATGTATACTTTTTATGTTTCAGAATCAGCTAATTTATGTGTCTCTGTGACTTCAGGATCAATCTTGTTCACGCTCCTTGGCTCCAGAGTCGATCTCTAGGCTTCAGCACCTGATTTTGAGAAATCTGTTAAGTTTTCTTAATGTGTTTTGTGTTTATTGTTTAATTCAGTGTGTTTGAAGTAGTTCATGCTCTGTTATAACTTGACTGCTTGTACTGCTTTTTGAAAGCCGATAGGGGGATAGAAAATTTAATTGTGCTGCATTTTTCGCATTTAATATTTCACACTTCATTTAAAGCTAATGTTTAAAATTTAACTCATCAATTTTAAACACGAGATTCGTTTCTGGTATTTATGTGTTCACTACTCAGATTAAAGTTTAAATGGCTGTTCCTGTAATCTGAGAGAAAGTAACTGTGGGGCATTGTGTCTGAGTTTATTTTACCGCTGGCTTTAATTATTAATAAATGATGTTCACTCTTTTAGTCCATATGAATGATGTTCAATCACCCATTCGTCCAGTCCTTTCAATTCATGTCCTACAAGAGCGCAGGCATCACTTACGCCACATTTTGGTGGCAAAGAGCGTGCTTACCTGTGGAAGGGTTGGTTAACTGACTTAACATCACTCGTCACCTATGTTGCAACAATTTTGATTCCAGTAATTGTGGTAATTGTTTCGTCATAATCTACTTGTGTGTCGGGTTTTTCATGTGCGCTTAGTGGTGGGTCTTGCCTGCTGGCGGGGCTCGGCTGCCTGGGGAAGGAGCAACACAAGCACGAGCTGCCTATTCGCGGCCTATCGTAAGACTGAGACGTCAGGGAGCGTTCCTAGAAGGGAGCCACATTCACCAGCACAAATGTACCAAACGCAGGTTCAGATTAAGCAATGGTTTACTGAATTAAGGATTTAGAGCTGATAGTACCAGATTTATAACGCAGCTCTACACAAAAAAAAAAAAAAAAAAAAAAAAAAATCTGGTTGCCAGTGATATTTGAATGTATACTGGGTGTATTTGATATGATGAATCTGAATCTGAAAACGGATATCCCTAATTGGCTCTAGTTTCTTAGATATAGGCTATCTCTGACGTGTAGCGTTAGTCGTTAAATTATCAGTAAATCGGTTGTGAATTCCATACTTCTGTATACACAATCATTTCATATTCTGTGATAGCGTATGTACAAATTTAATATTCCTTATGTCACGCGTTATGGAGGGGAAGGTGAGATTATGGGACATGGTAAAAGGTTTCAATCTCTGTAAGAAGCATAAATGGGAATATCCCCATTACAATCAGCCAGACGGCCTGTGCCACGTATCGATGACATTCCTGTACCAGTTTTCAGTACTCTGCCGAAACTACTTCCTTCCGATGATGAAGATTTGAGGAATTGAACACTAGCAGTAGCGAATCTGAATACGAAGGAAGTTCCACAGCCGGCCGGAGTGGCCGTGCGGTTCTGGGCGCTACAGTCTGGAACCGAGCGACCGCTACGGTCGCAGGTTCGAATCCTGCCTCGGGCATGGATGTGTGTGATCTCCTTAGGTTAGTTAGGTTTAAGTAGTTCTAAGTTCTAGAGGACTGATGACCTCAGAAGTTAAGTCCCATAGTGCACAGAGAGATTTGAACCATTTTGAAGTTCCACAAGACACCATATTTTCATTCAGGAAGAGCTTAACGATTTGATAAGAGCCCTCGATCTTTCTAAAGTCTTCTGAACTCTAGGCATTTGGACTAAATAAGAAGAATTATCTGCAACCAGGAACTAAAATCACAGCTGACCAGACAAACGAAGAAGGTCCACTTCCATAGTTTAGTCAAGGTGATACACTTATTTACTGCAGTGACAACCACGGTTTACTACTAAAAGTGGGACTACCAAAATATCAACCTCAAGACTCGAGGCTCTTTATCGATTGCTCAACCAGAGGCCTAAAATGTATGTTGCTGCATAACGGTAACTGCTATGCATCCATTCCATTTGGCCACTTGACGAAACTTCATGAGGAATACGAAAAGATCCAGGTGATTCTCTAGAAACGACGTTATAGTCCTGCCTGAGCTGATTTAAAAATGGTTTTGCTTGGACAGCAAAGTGTATACACAAAATTTCCTTGCTTTATTTCCATGTGGGACAGCAGAGGCAAGCATTATCACTGGGAAATGTTTCATGGCCATCAAGCGATAGCTTTACCGTAGGAGCAGCTAATAGCCTAAAAGGACCATTAGTTGACAGGGATAAAATCATTCTTCCACCACTTCGTATCAAGCTTGGTCTAGTGAAGCAATTTCTGAAACCATTGGATTAAAATAGTGACTGTTTCAAATATAAATGCAAATCATTCCCTGGACTCAGTAATGAAAAATTAAAAGCTAGTATATTTGATTGTTCCCCGGTTCGGATACTAACACATAATTTGGAATTCATTAAAGCTATGAACTGCATTGAAGTATCTGCCTGGAGCAGTTTTGTCACTGTTGTCAAGAATTTCTTGGGTAACGACAACGCACATAATTATGAGAAATTAGTGTAAAACATGCTCAGAAAGTTCAAAAGCTTGGTGGCTAATATGAGCATTAAGATTCACTACCTTCACAGCCATCTTAGATTTTAGGGACGATCTCGGTAACTACAGCGAGGAACAAGGTGAAAGATTCCATCAAGATTTTCAGGTGATGGAAGAACGATACCAAGATAGACAGGACAAGCACATTATGGCAGACTACTGCTGGAATCTTCAGCGTGACTGTCCTGATGATCACACAAGAGAAAATCACACCGGCGGAAATTTTCCATATGCTAATTGTAATGTTTTTAAAAGACTGTTTCTTCCTTTCTTCATCTATTACATGCTGAATCAACAATGAAACTGCATTTTTGTGTTCCTTTTCATATGTTTTTCTCGTTTTCATTTGACTGGGTACACAATGTATTTCAATTAATATTTTGAAATTTTGTTTGTTTGTTTATTTACATACTGTACGTTGCCAGAATAAATAGAGCCAATCTAGCAAAACGAGTGACATATTCGAATTCATGGCCATAAAGTTATCCTAAATTCACTGTCCATTATTTTGGAACAAAATCACATTTGACCAGTGAATCAAAGACGGAGTTTCGTGAATTGTAAACTGAATTAACGCAGTTACAGATGAAACAGAGTACTTTAGAATGGACAGAGGATAGAGGCAAGAGTGAGGAAGACATCGTCTTGTTACTAGAGAAATCGGGAGACTCTTCTGGCGTAGGGAGACGGAGCATGGACAGCGAGTCATGTCATTTTAGTAAGTTGCCAAATCCACTTTAACGTATGCTGAAAGAAGTGGAGTACCTTGCGATTGGTTCTGTGAAAAAACTAGTAGAACTTTTGTGTTTCCTGTAAATTTAGAGAGGTAGGTTAATGTGTTCAGGATTTCATTAAGTTGAAGTTTTCAGTTGTTATATCCATTGCGTTGAAGTTCATTGGTTGACAAGGTAAGTGTTGCCATGGTGGACCAGGGGACTCTGTGGAGGATTTTGAGGGAGAGGTTGTCAGCCAGGATGAAAACCGATTTGATTTATCACTATTTCGCAATCAGGGCGTGGAACAACCATTGACCAAATATATACGGGGAGAGTGGGAGGAGGTTTCGAACTGCAGCACTTAGTTTTCTTGTCCTGCTGTCAGAGTCCAAGATGGTTTCCAATACTGTGCAGGGCATGAGGGATGAGGATCAGTCCCTTGTTTTCTTCGCGGAGAGGCCTCTTATGACGACTTAGGCCGTTTGGTGACGCAAACTGATAAGAGGCGTGGGCGTCAAGAGACATTTGTCCAGTTGAGCGCCAATGACGCCGGTAAAGCCGGTGCATCCGGTAACTCCGGTCACTTTTAGGGATGCTGCAGTTGTTGCGGCGAGCCGGATCTCGAAGAGCGGAAAAAACAGTCGAAGAATGAAAAGGGACGCAAGCAGTTTCAGTCTTGCGTTTTGACGAATGGTTGCAATAGGGTCAGAGCGGTGACTAACAATCCAGTTCCATTTGTACGCATGAAATTTCTTCAGGATCCATACTGTGCGTTATTACACTCAGGGAATAGTATTTTTTTACTAAATTATGAATGGTATCGCAGGTATCGTACTACTTGTAAAATTTTCTGTACTACAGACCGTCGCGCGAACCTGTAGCGCGGTTAACGGCCAGCCTCTCGCTTTGTCTGGATTGTTGCGTGTTTCTTATAGGATTGGTAACTTGGTGGCGGAAAGTTTGGGCACTGATTTGTTGTTAGCATGTGGTTTTCTTAAGATGTCTAGCTTAGATTTGAATTATTCGTACGGGGTTTTCCATTTTAAATTGTGTCCGTCTATAAGGTTTCGTTTGTGTCCGCACGATAAATTCTCGAGTGTTTGTTCGGCAGCAGCCGATTACCGTGGGTTTGGTGTGACTCATTTGACCGGGTAAGAAGCTCATGAGTTACCTAACACGGCAGGGGTATTTCCAGGTTTTGGCGGATACGTTAGATGTGACCAACTGAACTGAGCAGCGTATCGGGCTGTCGGATGAGATGCCAGTTAGGAAGTCCCCTTACAGCTGTCACCTCGAAAATGCAGGCACTGAGTTCAATAGTGGGAAATATGTTGAGTGAGACCGTTATACAGCCTTCTACATTTCCTTTGCCTCTCAGGTTTTCTTGGCAGCAATGAGCAGAGGCGGAGGATGTAGACAAGTAGTTGATTACCAGGTCCCGTAAGGTGGTTCTGAAGTCCGTTTCCTTTTGAGATTTACATTATTCCTTAACCTGGTTCGCCGGGGCTCGGAACTTCCCGGTGCCCGATTAGAACCGAGTCATATTACCAAATTCCCTTCCCGGAGAAATCCAAGGTGAACACTGCATATACCACGGACTGTGAACTCTACGTGTTTAATACGGTGCGCTTCGTGTCGTCGATGGCAGAGGCTATTTTATTTAGGCTCCACGATTCGGTGTTGGGCAACGTTAAGTTTGGATTCTACATCTGTCTACATGGACACTCTGCAAATTACACTTAAGTGCCTGGAAGAGGATTCATCGAGCCATGTTCAAAATAATTCTCTATTATTCCACGTTCGAAAAACGCACGGCAAAAAGAACTCTTATACTTTTCCATGCGAGTTCTGACTTTCCTTATTTTATTAAGATTAGCGTCCCCCCTTCTTAGGTCGGCTTCAATAAAATATTACGCAATAATACGTAGTTCATATAGAGGGCGCTTTACAACCAAGCGATGTGTTCTCCGCGAAGGCTACCTTCATTTTACAATAATCTTGAGTGAAACATGATAAAGCCCGAACAGCAGGGGAGTGACGTTCTAGGACCTGTATTGAAACTATGAAATATTGGTATGTAATGTAATGCATTAGCTATATAGGCTTTGCCACGAGTTGTAGCTTTTTGTACTATCGCCAGACTATGTACTTCTTGTATTCTTTTCTTAGTATTAATAATGGTTAGGCACTAGCCGAAATCCAGATTTTCTTTAATGAAACCTGAAAGAAAAGCACGACTGACTGCTGTGTTCCATCATTTTGAAAGACATACCACAGTCGTTGAGTGCATCCTCATTCCTAATGGAAGGTATCTTGAAGAGTTAATGATTTGGTGTCCAAGGTGCCGATACCAGCCCTATTACGATACTATCATGAGTCGGTCATAGGAGAGGATATTTACGAAACGATCCACTAGACTGAGTTTTTGACATGGCCACCATTGTACAAGGATGTGAGTCAGTGCAGGGAGATTAAGATCCCCAAACCCAAACCTGATGGACATACGGGTTTGCTCCAATCCCCTCGGGCTGAACATCCAACGGAGCATTTCTTTATTAATACTGTCTGGCCAATACCCCGTACACAGGCTGGTCATAAGTACGTTTTTGTGGTCGTAGATCCCTTCTCCCCATTTGCCTGGTTAGCATTGAGTGGATGGGTGACAACTGGTGCTGGTACTACACACGTTAGTAAAATATTGTAAAATGTTTTCGCTGTTCGGGCCTCCCAAGGTTCCCATAAGTGACAATGCTCTGGGATTTGTTTGCAGGGTTTCAGGAAATTTTGCGTTCGACGTAGAATTACACATGCCACGACAATACCCTGTTATCCCCACCCATACTTTGCAGAAATATTTAATAAGAGCCTTCAAACTGCATCGATTATATATCACGCTGAAGCTAAGAGTACGTGGGATCGTTCCCTGCCATGGTTCAGTTTTCCGTTTAACACAGCAAGGCATGGCTCCACAGGCCACTACAGCGTCTGGGATGTTTGCATATCGAAGTTCTCCGTATTCTCCATTACCTAACCAGTGGTATTCTACAGACTTGTTGCCTGAGAAGATCTCCTCTGAAGTCATTAGGGACAAGTAGCGTCGGGCTAAGGCTAACACAAAAAGGGCCGAAAAGGAGACGCAGCTACGTACAACCATGGCTGACGTCAAGGTGGGGGACGAGACAGTGGATGCAAAGTCCCAGGTAAGCTGGCGCAAAATTTTGTTCGCCCATGAAGTGTCCTCTAGATGTCGACCCCCGTTACTCCTTATCGAAAATGATACAGAGTGTGACCAGAGAGAAAAACCTGAGCAGGGTGAAGGCTGATGGTTCCGTCCAGTTAAATTGTGAACATTTGTAAACTCTACCGCGGGGGTGGGACTTACCTAGGGAAATGTGAGCCATGTCCCAAGTTGATAGCTCGCGTCCACCTTGCAGGTGGGCTGATCTTTGGCCATAGGTGCGCGGGTACGGCACTGACCCTCTGGCGGCCACAAGGGCGCTTCCGCTCTCTTGCAGTTGATCCGATGAGCACTGGTATGTGTCCCGGGTCGAGTGGGTCGTTCTGGGGAATCCTCATTTTGTAACTGTGCTGATTCCGTGGATAGGCTTCGCGTGTCTTGGCGGAAGCTGTAAAAAGCGAATTCAGAACAGCGCTATTTTACGGAGGCGGGTGACGATTCTTGGCAGCAGGCGGACCGTTGCAGGCCGAAGGACGAGTTTTACTGTTGCCTTCCAACTCCAGAGATCATAGTGGCAAAGGACTTGCATCAGGAAGCAGCCTTCACCCGAATCGTAGGTTAAAAAGCTAGGTCAACAGCTTCTGGATCGTTACGCTAGAACTCGATTCTCATGTTACGAACCTCCTAGTGTGGTTTTTATGTCACACAACACTCCTTGTGCGTCCCCATTACCGTGTTTGTCTAAATGCGAACATGCTAGTGTGTGGCGTTTGGGAAGTGAGCTTTCCTAACGGCAAGCCGTTATTATTGCGACTCGAACCTGCCGTCACGTTTGATTAAGCTCAGTCTTCCGTGGGGAAAATCCTGCTGGTTATTAGTTTACTGTTTTCTCATGATATATATGTATTTTAACGTTTAGATGCTTTACAAATTTTTTTATTGGATGCCTTAGCATCTAGGCTTGAAATTTGTTTCCTTCTTGTCCTTCAAGTGGGATTTGTTTACTGATTATTTAATAGCCTTATGTTTGCGTCGTATACGAGAAGCGTTCTGTTGGCCACAAAGCCATAACTGCACTTTCTGTCACTTGTTTTGTGTACTACGATGACTGTTGAATTATTGCTCAAGGGTGGGCGAGTCGATTGGAGTGTGGACCTTGCATTTAGTATATATACTGACGCGTCTTTCTGTGTGTCACTGAGGTCAACACATTGCTGTATTATGATTATATACATCTGCTCTTCGTTTTAAAATTTGTTCTTTGTGTGTTTTTGAAGCAACTAATTAGGTTATCTCGGCCAGGCTATTGTGAGGCGGGCCGGTCCCTGGTGACGTCAGAGCCAATCTTGTTTACACTCCTCGGCTCGATCTAAGGCTTTAGTTTCTGATTTTAAGAAATCTGTTATGTTATTCAAGTGTGTTTTGGTGTTTACTGTTTAAATCAAGTTTTTTAACTTTCTAGCTGTCTCGAGATAATTCGGGTTAAACTTTTTTGCTGAGGAATTTTATCCCGATATAACTCAGTCCCCCAAATTTTTTGCATCCCTGCACAAACGTCCCGATTATAAACGTTGTACTTTCTTTCATTTCGCCGGCCGCGGTGGTCTAGCGGTTCTGGCGCTGCAGTCCGGAACCGTGGGACTGCTACGGTCGCAGGTTCGAATCCTGCCTCGGGCATGGGTGTGTGTGATGTCCTTAGGTTAGTTAGGTTTAAGTAGTTCTAAGTTCTAGGGGACTTATGACCTAAGATGTTGAGTCCCATAGTGCTCAGAGCCATTTGAACCATTTTTTTTCTTTCATTTCCTCTAGTTCGCATCAGCATCGAGATTATAGTCGTTGTAATTACTTTTGCTGTTACTAGTTAGCGTTTTTTCCACTGTAGTGTATTGCCACTGGCTTGTTCTCGTGAAGTATTTGCAAATATTACCTGTTGCTTGGCAGCATTTTGGTGCGGTTGTTACAATATTACGTCTGCTTGCAGTATTATAAAATGAATAGTGATTATTCCAGTGAGGAATTTGGCAGAAAACACTTCTGGACTTTCGTCAGATGAGGAAGAGTATGAAGAAGGCACTGGCATAGAGTCGTCTCAGGTGAGAGTGTGTCATTCCCTTAATCAAAAAGTATCTTCATAATGAAATGTGTGGTAGGTCATAGCACCCAAATCGTAAGCTGAAAAAAATTTGGCCAGTTTACAAGCACCTCGAAAATAAATTCAAAACTTCATTTGTTCCTGGATAGAACATTACGGTTGATGAAAGTATACTTTTGAACACGGGCCAACTGGGTTGGGCACAGTATATCCTGATGAAAAGGGAAAGACTGGGAATAAAATTCTACTTGCTGTGGAAATCATCAAGTGGATACGTGTGGGCCTTGATTACTTACACGAGGAAAGCGACAAAGCTGGATGCAGACTTTACGGATTTTACAGTGTCGTCAAAAGTTTGTTTTGACACTTGTAAAACTACTCCTGAAGCAAGGTTACCGTCTAACGACAGACAGCTTTTACTTGTGCCCACAATTAGCAGTGATAGATATGGAATAGTAAAAAAAACTACAATTTCCCTGAAGCAAATAATTGCGAAAGGGGGACACTGCAGGTGAAACGTAACGGAAAGTTAGAGCATTGTGTTCGAAAGAAAAGAGAGACGTGGTACATCCTTCAACGATCAACACTGTGGATGTAGTGGAGACTGAGAAAAGGTCAAAGGAAATAATGAAGGCAAAACTAGTGCTTGACTACAGTGGGAGCAGTAGACCGAGCCGATCCGAGAATGA